>NW_022160384.1:0-399 GCF_008728515.1 Papio anubis | reverse complement strand
TTTTTTTTTTGAGACGGAGTCTTGCTCTGTCGCCCAGGCTGGAGTGCTGTGGCCGGATCTCAGCTCACTGCAAGCTCCGCCTCCCGGGTTCCCGCCATTCTCCTGCCTCAGCCTCCCGAGTAGCTGGGACTACAGGCGCCCGCCACCACGCCCGGCTAGTTTTTTGTATTTTTAGTAGAGACGGGGTTTCACCATGTTAGCCAGGATAGTCTCGATCTCCTGACCTCGTGATCCACCCGCCTCGGCCTCCCAAAGTGCTGGGATTACAGGCTTGAGCCACCGCGCCCGGCTACAGTATTTTTTAATAACAGAAGTTTTTCAGAGCCAGATGCTTGAACTTGGAGCATCTGTTTGGGGAAAGAGTTAAAGTAAAGTTATCTTTTTTTTTTTTTTTTTTTT
>NW_022160383.1:0-399 GCF_008728515.1 Papio anubis | reverse complement strand
TGTATCTGTGTGTTGTGTGATGTGTTGTGTGTTTCTGTGTGTTGTGTGATGTGTGTGTTGTGTGTGTTGTGTGATCTGTGTGTTGTGTGTGGTGTATGTGTGGTGTGTGTGAGATGTGTGTGTTGTGTATGGCATGTGGTGTGTGTGTTGTGTGTCTCTGTGTGTGATATGTGTTTGTGTGTGGTGCGTGTGTTGTGTGATATGTGTTTGTGAGTGTTGTGTGTGGTGCGTGTGTTGTCTGTGTGTCATGTGTGTAACGTGTGTCTGTGTTGTGTGTCTGTGTGTGGTATGTGGGTTGTCTGTGTATTATGTGTGATGTGTATTGTGCTTGTGTGAAGTGTGTGTGTTGTGTGATGTGTGTGGTTTCTGTGTTGTGTGTATGTGTGATATGTGTTTGCG
>NW_022160382.1:0-399 GCF_008728515.1 Papio anubis | reverse complement strand
TGACTGTAATTTGCCTTTACCTACCCAAATCCTATAAAACGGCCTCAGCCCACCCCCCTTCGCTGACTCTTTTTGGACTCAGCCGGCCTGCACCCAGGTGAAATAAACAGCCTTGTTGCTCACACAAAGCCTGTTTGGTGGTCTCTTCACACAGGCGCGAGTGAAAGCGAGGGCCAATTAAGACTACTGGCTGCGTTAAGAGCACAGAGAAGGGAGATGGAATAGTCATCTTCAAATGTATACAGCGTTGTCAAGTGGGGGAGACTGTGGCTCAAGAGGGCAGAACTGGGACTAAGGAGATTAGTCTGGCAGTTTCCAACCACCTGAGGTAACTCACATAGAAACGTGTTTCTTTTTTTTTCTTTTTTTTCTTTTTTTCCTTTTTTTTTTTTTTTTTTT
>NW_022160381.1:0-399 GCF_008728515.1 Papio anubis | reverse complement strand
ACTGGAGTTGGAGGCGATGATGCAGGTGGGGGAGGTAGTGATGGTGAGGGAGGAGGTGGTGGAGGTGATGGTGGATGTGAGGGTGATGGTAGAGGTAAAGGCGATGGTGGATGTGGAGGAAATGGTGCTGGAGGTGGAGGCGATGGTGGAGGTAGAGGAGGTAGTGATGGTAATGGAGGTGGAGGTGATGGTGGATGTGAGGGTGATGGTAGAGGTGGAGGTGATGGTGGAGGTGGAGGCGATGTTGGAGGTAATGGTACTGGAGTTGGAGGCGATGATGCAGGTGGGGGAGGTAGTGATGGTAGAGGTGGAGGTGATGGTGGAGGTAATAGTGGTAGAGGTGGAGCTAATGGTGCTGGAAGTGGAGGCAATGGTGGAGGTGGATCTCAGGGTGATAGT
>NW_022160380.1:0-400 GCF_008728515.1 Papio anubis | reverse complement strand
CTCCTCCTTCATCTTGCCCTGGAACCTGCCTCCTGCCTCCTCCTTCATCTTGCCCTGGAACCTGCCTCCTGCCTCCTCCTTCATCTTGCCCTGGAACCTGCCTCCTCCTTCCTGCTCTGGAACCTGCTACTCCTTCTTCCTGCTCTGGAAGTACCAAAACTCACCTCCGTATTACTGTTCTGGAGCCACCTACTTCTTCCTGACCTGGAATCTGCCTCCTCCTTCTGGCACTGGGATCTGACTCCTCCTTACTGCTCTGAAAACTGTCTCCTCTTTCTTCCTTCTTCCTGCCCTGGACCCTGCCTCCTCCTTCCTGAGCTGGGAACTGCCTTCTTCCTCCTGCTCTGAGATTGCCAAAACCCATCTTCACGTTTCTGCTCTGGAACCAACTCCCTCTTCT
>NW_022160379.1:0-400 GCF_008728515.1 Papio anubis | reverse complement strand
TAATGGTATTAATCACTAACAGTGTTTAGCACCTAACTCCTCTTGGGAGCTGTCATTGGGACTTTACTTGCATCAATGCACTGAAACCTCACAAACCTCCTATGAGGTAGGCAATATTGTTTTTCTCACTTAAGAGAACTGAGGAATGAAAATAGGCCGGGCGCGGTGGCTCAAGCCTGTAATCCCAGCACTTTGGGAGGCCGAGACGGGCGGATCACGAGGTCAGGAGATCGAGACCATCCTGGCTAACACGGTGAAACCCCGTCTCTACTAAAAAATACAAAAAACTAGCCGGGCAAGGTGGCGGGTGCCTGTAGTCCCAGCTACTCGGGAGGCTGAGAAAGGAGAATGGCGTAAACCCGGGAGGCTGGAGTGCAGTGGCCGGATCTCAGCTCACTGC
>NW_022160378.1:0-25283 GCF_008728515.1 Papio anubis | reverse complement strand
ACCTCCTTCCTGGGACAGAGCCGGGAAGATCTCCAGGGCTGGCACGGAAGAGTGTGGGCCCAGGAGTCATTTGTCACCCAGGTCACTGCAAGGAGGATGCGTCCCTTGGAATCAACAGTAGCTCTTTAGGACAAGGGAAAATTGTTGTCCAAATAACTTGGCATCTTTGCAACCACGGAACGTTGCTTTGTCCTGCCCTTGATGAGGATGTCTTGTCACTTAATTTCAAACCCCTGCCAGAGAGCTTTTGAAATATGGTGTGTGTCCGCTGTATTACAAATGTGCACACTGTTTGCATACAGCTGCCTATTAGTGGCACTAGCGTTTTACGAGGAAAATGCTGGGAACGTTCAGGTGGCCAGGACTGCTATCAGCACAGGTCATTTTCCTCTCACCATCATATTAACTGGGAGCATTAAATGGCCATGTAAAAGTCACAGCCGTCGCTGGGAAGGACAGTGTCCTCACCCACCCGTGTGCTCTGGAAGTCAAAGCGGAACATGATGGAACATGATCTACGGGTGGAAGGCAGCCTGCGCTCCCCACTGTTACTAAATTACCCAGCCTGGCGGTGAGCGCAAGCATTGAATTATTGAACACAGAAATGCGGGCCCCATTTAAGTGGACTTCCTGTAAACTCGGTGCTGGGGAAAAAGGTCACGGCAGAAACCGCATGGAGATGAAAGGAAACCCACACAGAGGCTTGGCGCAGTGATCAGATGCCACAGCCGGAGGAAGAAGAGCGCAAATGTCTGGTACTAGAGGAGCAGAGAACCCCAGCTGCCCGGCTCACTGTGGGCCGTGGGTCCCAGCCTTCAGAGGGGTTTTTGTTCCGATTCCTGAGCGAGCATCCTGAAGCAACGCCCATCTAATGGGAGCTTCTGAGAGGAATCTAAGTCAATGCCCGTTCCTCCTAAGGCTGCTCCGGCACCTGCTAACCTGGTTCTAAGGATCTGTCTCCCCACTGTAACCATGCCAGGGTGCAGGTGACCCAGCAATGACATGAAACTGCCACATGCCATCCACGTAGGGTCGCTGGACTGTTTGAACTTGAGTTCTCTATCCTAGGCTTAGATTTTGGAGACAGAAATGAACCCCAGATCTTCAGACCTCAGTCCAGGACTCTTCCTGACTGTGAAACGATTTCAGACCAAATTTCTTCCCTCGGGAAACTTAAGCAGCCACCCAGCCTCCAGCCTCCGGGCCTCCAGCGTGGTGTGGCTGTGTGTGCCTCGTGGCTTGGCTGTGATTGGTGAGGCTCTCCGCACTTCTGTCCGCACTTCTGTCCTCACTGAGCTGAGATTCGCCGTCTCTGGGAGCCTTACCTATGAAACAACACAGTAAAGTAAGACCCAGTTGTCCACACAGACCCCAGGTGAGAGCCTGCTGTGATGGACAGACGCTGCCAATGGGAAGACGGTGCCCTTCTCCAGAGGCTGAGAACAAATCCCCTTTCTCCAGGATGAAACTTCAGCGCCCACGGCTAGGGCTTCCAGCTCTTTCCCACAGCCTGGCCTTGAGGACCCCCAGCTGGGGACCCCATGAGCTGCCCTCAGGGGTCTGAGCCCAAGGACTGGCAGTTGGGGAAGGTCTGGTTTGGGGCCCTGGGAGGGAGGCTGGTGGGCTTTCTGCTCTCCCTTCAGGCTGTGTCCTCTGCCCATGGGAAGGGACCTGCCCGTGTCTGGGGTGTGAACCTAGAAAATCTGAGACAGGTCTCAGTTAATTTAGAAAGTTTATTTTGCCGAGGTTGAGGATGCACCCATGAGCCAGCCTCAGGAGTCCTGACGACACGTGCCCAAGGTGGTCGGGCACAGCTTGGTTTTACACATTTTAGGGAGACATGAGACATCAGTCACTATATGTAGGAAGGACACTGGTTCTGTCTGGAAAGGAGGGACAACTGGAAGCAAAGGCAGGAGGATGCCGGAGGGGGCTTCCAGGTCACTGGTAGGTGAGACACAAATGGTTACATTCTTTGGAGTTTCTGATTAGCCTTTCCAAAGGAGGCAGATCAGATATGCATCTATCTCAGGGAGCCAAGGAGTGACTTTGAATAGAATGGGGGCAGGTTTGCCCTGAGCAGTTCCCAGCCTGACTTTTTCCCCAAGTGATTTTTGGGGCCCAAGATATTTTCCTTTCCCAGGGGGAAGGGAGTTAGGGCCAGCTCCAGCATCCTCGGTCAGGAGGTCGCTCCCGTTCTCAGAGCTCCCGTCCTTAGAACCGCCCACACCCCATGAACGCAGGGCCCACCGTGGGGCAGAAGCTGTGTTGTCCTTGCTTGCACCTCCACCCATCACTAGGTGAGTGGCACTGGAGACACTCAGCCCTAAGTGTGGGTGTGGCCTCCCCGGGGCCTCAGCATTGTGCAGGTCACCTCCAGGTCAGCCCGGAGACTCCAGGGCACCAGTGTCATCTCTGCTCTGCTGCGGGGTCACCTCTGGTTCAGCCCGGGGACTCAGGACACCAGTGTAGCTTCTGCTCTGCTGCTGTAACTGCCAGCTTCAGCTGCAGGAGGAGGAGGAGTGGGGACATCGGGAAAGAGGCATGGAGCTCCTTTATAGAGAAGCTCAGAGGTTTCCAGAATGCCAAGCAGGCCTCCTGCCTCAGAGCACACCCTGCAGTTGGAATAGTAAAGCATTGGTTTGGAACCCCAGCCCCAGGTGGGCGCTCTGCCTTGGGAGCAGCAGACCCAGGCTTCAGGTGAGAATTCTGTTCTCTCTTTGCATTGTGAAATGTGGATCTAACAATTACAGCTGATTAGCATGCAAAAGCTGCAAACAACATTTGGCAGAGCCTCCTTTCACCTCTAATGGTTCCCATCTGAGCTGCCCAAATGGTTGCCTGGCACCTGATTTCAGTGGGCCCAAGGGGTTTCTGCCCCACAGCTGCAGGGGGGAGATGGGGGAGGCCTGTGAGGGAGGCAGCAACTGGAGCCCAGAGGACTCCAGGCCTGTGGTTCCTTCTGTCCCAGGCCCCAGGTTTGCCTTTTCCCCAGGTTTCAGAGTCTTCCTGCGCTTGTTGAGTGATGCCCAGGATATTCTGCTGTGAAAGGGAGGAGCCAGGAGGGTGGCACTGCTCTGTCTTGGCAAGAACTGGAGGGCCTGTCTGATTGATTTTTGTGTGGCTGTTGTAGTTGTAGCTTTGATGGTTGTGCTTAGTTTATGGTCAGCAAGGTCACTCGGTGTACTGTCACCCAGGATGTGAGAGCACCAATGCACCCCGATCTAGCCCCTCTGTCAGGCCCCACTGCCCTGACAACTCCCTGATGTGGATGCCACAATGAGGGACATGTGGCCACAGTAAACGGAAAATGGGCTCTGGGATCCCTGTGGCAACTTGGTCGCTTTTTGCGGCTGACAGCTGGGGTGTGTTCTCAGGGATGGTCTGCGGCTCCAAGCCGGACTCTCTCCCCATAGCTCACAGCAGCATATGCACGGACTCTCCCCATAGCTCACAGCAGCATGTGCGCGGACTCTCCCCATAGCTCACAGCAGCATGTGCGCGGACTCTCTCCCCATAGCTCACAGCCTCAGAGCAGACCCGGTCCTGAAACAGCTACAAACACCCCCAGGACCATCCACTCTAGGACCTGGGCAGAGGGGGTCAGTCCAAAGTTTTACTAGCCCTGAAACAACCACCAGCCCCTTAGGGCACCCACAGTGTGTGGAGAGGGAGAGGGGAAGGGAGAGGAGCTCTACCCCGGAGACCAGGATCTTCTCTTCAACCGAGCTCTGTCCCCCTCCACCCAGAACCCTCCCAGCCTCTCAGAGGGGCCTTGAGTGGTGGGGGAGGGGAGCCAGCAGGAGCAGTTTCACGCAGGGCTTCTGCTGGGGGGAGCCTCAGAGGAGGGGTCCCCCAGAGGCCACATCCCTGGGGGTAACCAGAGGACACCTGCCTGTGGGGTGTGGGCGAGACCCCAAGGCCTCCAGACATGCATGAGTTAGAAGGAGTGGGCGTCTGGGCTCAGTGGACCTGCCCAGGCTTTCTCCTCCTGGGGGTCACTTCCGTCAGGGTGGGGAGAGGGCTCTGTCTGACATGACGCTCAGCACAACTCAGGCGCCTGTTCTTGGAAACCCTCCAGGGAAACGTGAGCTTGACGTCCTGGAATGAGCTCCCCCGGGGGTGAAAGCCATTTCCCACCCACCCTCACCCCCCACCCAGTGCTGCCCTTGAGGAGCCTCTGCCTGGGGTCGGGGGTGAGCAGGCAGGGCCTGCACTTGCAATTTGCAGACAAGAGCCCCCTTGCAGACATCGCCCCCATCCCAGGGCTACATCAGACTGGGGAAGATGAGGTGACCGTCTGCTCCCCTGAGAGCCTTGGTGATTTCTGTTAGAGATTTGCAGAATCTCCCTGAAATTTCCTTAAAATGTTATTTGCCCCAACTTTACTGAACTCTCATTAGAGTAATCAATCCATACGCTTTGCATAAACATTTGATCTTAATAAGAAATAAGAATGTTGGAACTAGAACCGTTTTGACTATTTCTTAACATCTAAGTTTAACTAACTTAAATGATTCAATAGGTGGCCATAGAAAACCTGGAGACATTTCTCCCTAAGAACAACACATTCAAAGACGTATGGGTTATTTATTCCTTTAATTTCCCCTCAAATACAGCCATACAAGCATCCATATTATGTGGTTTCAATGAATATTTATTTCTCAAATGAGCTATGCGGCTGTTCGGATTTTCTAATGAAAGGCAGGGGAGGAGGGAGGCTCGGCCTTTTGTAGGCTCTACTGGCCGCGACAGCCCCAGATGCTCCCAGAGCCCCCAGCGCAGGAGGCCCTGACCCATCAGGGTCTGCACGGGGCTCCAGAGAAAGGAGCGTCTGCCCCCCACCTCACGCGGAGCAGAAGCCAGTGAGGGTGGCAAAGGTGCTCCCACCCCCTGCTGGGGTGCGCTGCACTTCAGTCTGCAGGGGCCACGCTGTGTCTAGCAGGGCTGGGGTGCAAGGAGTTGGCTGTCAGTCTCCTTCAGCCTCCCGTGCCTCAGCTACCTGGAAAATGGACACAGGTGTCACGGGGTGGGTCCTGCCCTATAGGAGGAGCCCACATGTCATTACCTGTGGTCTCAGCATAAGGGACACAGACTCTGGGCTTAAATCTAGAGGCCATATGGGGACAGTGCCATCTCCTCAACCAGCATCACCACGATGGGATTTTGGAGAGGGGCTGGGGGTTATGCACCTCTGATTTTATTATTGCCCTCTTTCTCCATCTCCCAGCTTCCAGCTCCCTCCTCTTAAGATCACGGAGTCTCTATTTCCTTCCACACCTGCACCTCATTCCTTATTTATGTGAGATCCTCCAAAGGCAGAGCTATGGAGCAGGAAATCGGTTTTGCAACAGACCTTCCGCCATGAATTTTCAAGGTTCTGAAGGCAGAGCTATGGAGCAGGAAATCCGTTTTGGAGTTGACCTTCCGCCACGAATTTTCAGGGTGACTTGCATGGAATGTCCATCGGTAGAAATGGAGATTTCCTTTCCTGCGAGGAGATGTTTCCCTGCGCAATCCGGGTGCTGAATCCCAGCCAGGCTCTCTCCAGAGGCAGGCAGGGGACACGCCAGGTGTCAGCAGTGTTTCCATGGCACCTGTTTCCTTCTGAGGCCTGGGGCAGTAGGACCACGGGAGGGGTCTAGGGCAACAGACACAGCTCCGTGGTGTTCCCCAGTTGCTGGAACCTCGGGGTCTGGGGCCCTCCTCCCTCATCCCTCCTGGACTCAGAAGCCGTGTCTGGTGGAGGTTGATGCATGGGCTTTAGAGTCTGGCAACCCTGGGATTGAGCCCCAGGCATCCTTGGTGTCATGCAGGTGCATCTGTGCCCCTGGAGGGTGTGTATGAAACGAGACAAAGCAACAGCAGACCTAGCCCAGTGCCGGGCACTTAATAGGCAGGAATACATGGTAAGTGTCCTCAGGAGACATGCAGGGACCAGCACCAGCCCCCCCGCCCCCAGTGTGGGGCGCAGATGGACCCTCTGCTGCCACATGGCACACACCAACTCCAACCCTCCTGGTGCCTGACCCAGACCCCTGCCAGGGATGGAGGTGGGATGCAGCCTCCCTCGACTGGCCTGGTCACTGCATGAGGGGAGGCTGGACAGGGCTGGGGCCTCAGTGTTCAGTGAGTAGTGAGGGGGAGCTGAGAGACCCAGGTTCCAAACCCCCAGAGCAAGCTCCATTGAACTTCACTTACAAAGCCCAAATTCAAACATAAAATTAAGAATTTCAAGATCTTTGCAGCCAGACTGCAGGGCCTCTGGGCATGGAGGGAGCCGCTGACCGTCAGATGCATCTGTGCCAGACTCGAGTGAGAGACACACCTCGGTCACAATGCTGAGTGCTGGGAGCGCTCCAGCAGCCTCGCCCTAACTGGGACAGTGCCATTGGTGTGATCCCCATTCTACAGAGCAGGAAACAGGCACAGAAGGCTGGGTAGTGTTCCTGGGGTACTTGGGAGGGAGATGGAGAGCCAGGCTTACTTGCACCCAGGTGTCCGGGTCTGCTAAGATCCCTGCTGGCCACACAGTGAGCTCAACGTCATCATCACCATCCTCGACGTCAGCCCCACAAGGAGGTTGCTGCCTGCCGTCCCAGCCTCCCACTGCAGAAGAAAGAGGCTTGGCAAAGAAGGAACGGGTCTCAGAGTCCCAGCCTCTGGGCACTGGATTAGAAACGGTGCTTCCAGAGCGCCTGGGAGGAGGGAAGCAGCTGCCAGCGTCATTGTCATTATCTGTGTTGAGGATGACACAACAATGCCCTCGATGACGTTGAATGGCTGTTTCCAGACTCAGAGGCTCCCTGCCTCGCTCAACTGAGGACCTACCCTGGCTGCAGCCCGTCCTCAGCCCTCAGCAGAGCTGGGGCCTGGGCAGCTCGGCCGTCTTCTTCCAGAGGGGCTCAGACATCCTCGGGCGCTGAGGGTCATCCCAGGACCCAGCGTGTCTCAGCCCTTGAGGTGGGTTCATCCACGTGAGTGCCAGAGTCAGACAGCACCCCCGCGGGTGGGAGAAGCCCTTCCCGGGCAGGAGTGTGCCCCATTGCAGCTCCATTTGGAGGGAGATTTTACATGTTCTGACATGCAATAGGCTTTCTCTTCAACTCTTCCAAGACGTGGGCACTGATTTTCTCGTCTACAGGCTGAAGGACGGGGCTCTGGAGTGGAGACGCAGAAATCGAGGTGGTGGCCGCTGACCGACGGTGCGGGAGAGAAGACCTGGGGCCCATGGGTCCCCACATGTGACCGTATGTCCTCTGTGCAGAGCTCGGGACACTGGTGCCATCGTGTCTCCACATGTGACCTCATGTCCTCTGCACAGAGCTCAGGGCTGTCCTCTCATGGCCGCTCCTAGACGGTCAGGCCCTGTGTTCCAGGCGGCTTCGACAGTGACTGTCCTGGGTGCTGCCGTCACTAACCCAGCCTAAGAGCAATAAAGCCACCTGCCCTGGCGTGGAGAATGTGTGGGTTGCTATGCACCAGTCGCCATGGCACCAGCACCCGTGACTTCAGGTCGGATGAGTGTCTGGAGAACAGTGAGCAGCGTCAAATGGTCAGGGGCCCAGGGTGCCTGAGGAGGTCAGCCTCTGCCCAGTTCTCTGCGGGGAAACCTGTGGGGCTGTCCTGGGCCCCACAGAGCTCACAGTCGCCCTGGGGAGCAGGGAGGAGGGGCCCAGGAGGCCTTCTCATCTGGGACAGTCCTGAAAGAGGCCCCTTGGGGACACACATGGGGAAATGGGGCATCCAGCAGCCAGACTGAGCCAGGACCTTGAGAGAAGAGACAGCTGTCCCCGGAAGTCCTGCACTGTGGCTGCTCCATCCACCGGCCAAGTGGAGCATCCTGGACCACTCACAAGGGGCTCTGCTCTTCATGACTTTAATGCAACCTGTCACCGTCGTTGTGGGTGATCACTAACACAGCATAGCAAGGCAGGGAGACTACAGGGTGAGGAGTTTCTGCAGAAGACGTTGGAACCAGGAATGTGCACAGACACCATGAATGTGAATTGTAACTTCAAAGGGAAGGCACAGGCAGCCCAGCAAAAGCAGCAGCTGATGGGAGCTCGCGGCGAGCCCACCTCTCCTCCAAGTGGCGAGAGACCCCAGAGGAGAGGCCCGGGGTGTCGGCCTTCGTGGAACAGAGAGAAAGATGCCTGCGTGGACGGGTCCCCAGAGGTGTGGACAGCAGGGTCCCCATGCTGACCGTGGCAGGACAAGCTCGGGTTCAAGCTCCTCAAGGAAAGCTTTAAGCTCATCCCCAGCTTCTGAGCAGGTGCAAGCCAGTCCCAGGGACGCTTTGTTCCGTTCCCTGCTCTCCAGGGGAGGCGAGTGGGGAAGGGAGGAAGACAGAGGCCTCTCCCTCCTCCCTGCACAGCCTCAGACCTTCCAGCCAGAAGCAGTGGCATCTGATAACGATGATGACTATGCTAATAATTATTAGCATTATGAATTAATAGGCAGGGAGCCAGTGAAGTGCAGGGGCTGGGGGAGCTGCAGCACAGAGTCCAGGAGAGTCCATCCCGGCCCCGCACCTGAGCCTGGGTGACCTTGGGCCAGTCCCCCAAGGTCAGCCATTTTGTTGGTTTCCATCACCTCTAAATTGCAGTTCCCAGGGAGCACAAAGTGAGAAAAAGCGCTTAAAACCCTGAGCATGGATGGTTCCTGCCTCAGGGCTGTGAGCTGCTGCCACCATTAGTCCTGAGAAAGCCAGTGGGGCGGGGGCTCCACCCAGCCTGGGACGCTCCATGTGGTCCATATGTCGTCCTGTGAAATTCTGAGTCTGTTGCCAATAGTTCCAAGTCGGGATGTTTCAGGTAAAACCTGGATTTCCACCTTCTCCTGGAGAACCGGAAGTCCTGGCAGCCCCAGGCGCACCCGGCCAGAGTAGGCTGTGAGTCAAGGCTGGGGGCTGCTCCCCAGTGACCCAGCTCCCACCAGCTCAGCTGGACTGGCAGCCACATCCACCCAGCCCTGGGCATTGGTGCTGTGACCCTGATGTGACCTGGGCCTTTGCCGCCGCCTCCCCCAGCGAGAGGTCTAGGGCATCCGGAGTAAGCTCAGTGGGGAGCAGCCTGTGTGGGGACGCCTCTCACCACAGGTTCCCCCTGAGTTTAAACAAAATGCACGTGTGCACACACGCACACACTAAAACACACATCTGCACACACCTGCACACAGCTACACACCCACACGGATGCACAGCACACACATGCCATGAACACACATAGACACACATGTGCACTCACAATCACACATCCACAGACACGTGTGCACACTTACACACACATGCTCAAGTACACACCTGCACAGAACACATGTATGCACATATGCATACACTCATATCCACTCACCCCATGTACATGTGCACATGCATACTTAAGTACACACCTACACATAGCACATGTGTACACATATACACACTCATATCTCTACATCCCAGGTACCTGTGTGCACATGCATGCTCAAATACTCATAACACATGCATGTACACACATATGCACACATGCACACTCACATCCATACATCCCATATACCCGTGTGTACACACATGCTCAAATACACACCTGCACATAACCCATGTACACACATATGCACACTCTCAGATCCACACAACCACAAACAATCCATGCACACACATGCACATGAAAACACGTCTGCACATTCATGCGTACTAGATGCACACATCCACACACCCACATGGCTACACAGATACACAGGCACACTGACATCCACACAACACACACATGCATGTACACACCCGCACACACCCCTGCACACACATGCCACATCACATCTATATGAACACCTGGACACACATATGCCACCTGCACACCTGGACACACACATGCCACCTGCACACCTGCACACCCAGCCTGTCTCCCAGCCCTTTGACAATGACATTCCCCCTTCAGGGTTCCCAAATCCATGACTACACTCAACCCCTCTGCAGGGCCGTGCAGACCCCGAGTCTGCTGCAGGAAAGGAAGGCAGTGGGGGATGATGAGAAGCTCCCCTGACATGGCTGGATCCAGTGTCCCCTGCACCCATGGGGTTGGACAACTGGTCACTGAGGCCGGTGGCATTAGAGAGGAGAGGCATCGAAATCCCCTGTGGGATGGCTGTGGGAAAGGATGCGTGTGGGGTGAGGACGAGGTGCTTGAGCTGGAAACCAGAGCTCCAGGGTCTCCCCGAGAAGGATCAGATGGAGACCACAGGCTGGGAGTCTCCAAGTCAGGGGTCAGCAGGAATCAGCCTGGGGCCCCGGCTCCCTGCAGGGGGAAGGGGCTGGATGGCCACCGAAGACTCAGCCTCCGTGAACTGTGAGGGAAAAGCTCTCGCCCTGCAAAGCCAGCCCACGCCTGCCTCGCTGAGGGACTGATCAGCACCTCGCAGGACCCTCCACTCAGCACTGGAAACAGAATGTGCTTGGGCTGCTGACTTACTTGGGCCACCCTGAGGGAAAGTTAGGAGGCACCAGTTAAGTTAGAGCGTAGGGGATGCAGGGACCCTTCGTCAGGAACTCAAAGTGGAAACAGAGCCCAGGCCCTGTTATTCCACGTCTACTCACCCCTCCCTCCGGAAGGGATCAGAGGCAGCTGGGGGTGGGAGCCCCTCCTGGACGTCTGAGCCCAGGGGAGGCCCCGTCCTCTCTCCTCTTGACGTCTGAGCCCAGGGGAGGCCCCGTCCTCTCTCCTCTGTGGGACTTGCCCAGGCCCGGGAATGGGGGACGAACAATGGGCTCTTCACGCAGAACCAGACTGCTTCATCGACCCGGGGAGTGAGGGTTCGGGTGCTGTGTGTCCCTGAGGAATGACTCACCTTCCTAGCAAACTACAGGGAAATGCCATCAAATCAAGCTGCTGGTTCTAATCCCAGAACTTACATGAAATGCAGGGAAGGGAGGAGCACCTCCAAGGATGCCTGGGGATGTGATCAGCACCATCTGGACAGGGGACTCACAGGACAAATGGCACAGCCCTGTCCTTCTGCAAAGAAATCATGGGGAGAAAAGAAGGGGCTGGAGAAGAGGGGAGAAGGAAGATGGCAGAAATGTGTGGATACCTTCCCCCATAACCAGTGGTGTGCTGGCAGAGGCTGAACAATGGGATCTCTTGGCATGTGTGTATGCTCACACATGTGTGCACAGATTTTCATTTTTACTGACACAGAGGCTCTGCAGCACCCAGATTTTCAATAGTGAAATACATCACACCCTTTATTGTGAATTCCAAATTGCAAGTGATTGTTGCAGGATGTTCTCACTGATTCTTACTGAACTGTTCTATTCATAGTTGACTTCTGGGTGCTGGCTATTGATTTATTGCCTCTGGGTTCCAAAGTTGTCCTGCGTTGTCTGCTGGGTGGAAATGCGTCTGGGCCGGGCAGCGGCTCTCCTGTGTCAGCTGGTGCAGTGTTGAGCACAGTCAGCAGAGGGCGCCGAGGAGGCCTGGCAGGAGGAAAGGTGCTGCTGTCCGGTCCCTAAACCAGCTCCAGTGGCTGGACTGGAAGGTCCGGGCTGGGCTCCCTTGCAGGGTCGTGCTGGGCTGGTGGCTTCTCCAGTGCCGGCGCCTGTATGAGCTTTCTCATGTTCTTTGGAGTTCTCTGTACTCCTTAATCCTCAGCTCCTCCTTTCTGCAGTCCTCTGTTAAATTGAACAAACCTTTAAATAAAACCTGCCCGGTTCAAATCACTGTGGGATTTGGCAAAGATAGACAATGAGTAAATGTTTTCACTGTCAGATTCAGCAAGAGACTCGCAGGACTGGCAAATGGGTGCAGTTCTGATGAGTGTGTGGGCTGTAATTTCATTACACTGACCTAAGTGAGATGACGTCACATGTGTCGGCTCAGGTCAGACGGAAGTTGACACTGGAGCCCCACTTGTCATCAATGAAGTGAGCAGATTCCTCACTTAATCAGAAAATCACTTTCAGGCCAGGTGCAGTGGCTCATGCCAGTATTCCCAGCACTTCAGGAGGCTATAGTGGGAGAATTGCATGATGCCAGGAGTGTGAGTCGCCCTGAAAGATCTCATTTGTCTCTACAAAAGTATTTTAAAAATTAGCTGGATGTGGTGACGTGTGCCTGTAGTCCCCGCTACAGGGGAGGCCAAGGCCCGGAAATCTTCCCAGACCATGGGATTTGGCTCCCCCTTTCCTGCCTGACTTCTTGAAAGTTGCTTGTTTTTTTGTTTTTTTTGTTTTTTTTTTTAATTGTAATAAAAGACACATAACATAAAATTTCTCATCTTCACCTTCTTTTTCTAAGTGTATATATAGCAGTGTTAACCAAATTCACATGGTAGCACACGAGATCTCTAGAACTTTTTCATCTCTCTCTATCCATTGAGCAACTCCTCTTCCCCCTCCCTGGCAACAGCCATTCTTTCTGTCTCTAAGAGTTTGACTGTTTTAGGAATCTTACATGAGTGGACTCATGTTGTGTTCATCTTTTTGTGACTGGCTTATTGACTTAGCATAATATCCTCAGAATTAATCCATGTTGTAGTGCATGGCAGGATTTTCTTCCTTCTGAAGACTGAAGAGGATTCTGCTGTGTATAATCCTGCACTTTCTCTGTCCACTCACTCTTCAGAGGACATTTAGGCTGCTTCCACCTCTTGGTTATGGTGAGCAAGGTTGCAGTGAACAAGGGTGTGCAGATATCTCTCTGAGATCCTGTGATCAGTTCTTTTGGATAAATAACCAGAAGTGGGATTGCTGGATCATAGGGATTTTTTGAAGAACACCACACTGTTCATTTGACCACACCTGTGAGGGCTTATTTCTGGGTTCTCTATTCTGTTCCATTGATCTGTATGTCTGTCTTTATGCCTATATCATACTGTTTTGATTACTGTAGCTTCGTAACACATCTTTAGTTTTCTTTCGCCAGATTGTTTTTGCTATTCAGGGTTCTTCAAGATTCCATATGAATTTTAGGATGCTTTCCAATTTTTCTGTTTCTGCAAGAAGTCCCGTTGGGACGTTGATAGGGATTGCATTGAATCTGTAGATCATGTTGAGTAGTATGAATATTTTAATGCTATGAAGTCTTCCAATCGATGAATACAGCATATCTTTCTATTGATGAGTGTCTTCTTTAACTCTTTTCAAGAACATTTTATAGTTTTCAGTGTACAAGTATTTCACCTCTTGGTTAAGTTTGTTCCTAAAATTTTTTTTCTTTTGACAGTGTTGTAATAGGGATTGTTCATTGTTTGTGTATTGAGATGACACTGAGTTTTGCATGTTGATTTTGTATCTTGCAACATTGTTGAATTAGTTTATTATTTCTTCATTATTATTTCTTTTCTCTTTTTTTTTTTTTAAGATGGAGTCTCACTCTTTCATCCAGGTTGGAGTGCAGTAGCCTCATGATCTCAGCTCACTGCAACCTCTGCCTCCCAGGTTCAAGCAATTCTCCTGCCTCAGCCTCCCAAGTGGCTGGGATTACAGGCAACCACCACCATGCCCAGCTAATTTTTGTATTTTTTTTTAGTAGAGATGGGGTTTCATCATGTTGGCCAGGCTGGTCTCAAACTCCTGACCTCAGGGGATCTGTCTGCCTCAGCCTCCCAAAGTGCTGGGATTACAGGTGTAAGCCACTGTGCCCAGACAGTTTATTAGTTCTAACAGGTTTTTGTGGGAGTTTTTAAGTTTTTTTAAATATAATATGTCTTCTACAAATAGACATAATTTTACTACTTCCTTTCTGATGTGGTTGCCTTGTATTTTTTTTCTTGCCTAATTGCTCTGGTTAAAACTTCCAATATTATGTTGAATAGAAGTGGTGAGAGTGGGCATCCTTGCCTTGCTTTTGATGTTAGAGGAAAATCTTTCCATTTTTCAGCACTGTTATGTGGGAGCTTTTTATAAATGGACTTTATTATGTTCCATTTATAAACATAAATAGAATAAAATTTCATCCTATTTATAATTTCCTTCTGTTTATACTTTTCTGGGTTTTTTAAATAACGAAAGAGTATTAAATTTTGTTGAATGTTTTTTCTCCATCAATTGAGATGATCATGTGGTTTTTGTCTTTCATTCTGTTTATGTGGTGTATCACATTAATTTCATATGTTGAACCATCCTTGCATTCCAGGAATCCATGCCACTTGGTCATGATGTGAAATACTTTTAATCTGTTATTAAATTTTGTTTGTTAGCATTTTGTTTAGGATTTTTGCATGAATGTTCATCAGAAATTTGGTGTAATTTTCTCTTTGTGTAGTATCTTTGATTTTGGTATCAGGATAATACTGGCCTCATATGGCCCTCTTCTGCAATTTTTGGAAGAGTTTGGGAAGGATTGGTGTTGATTTTTCTTTAAATGTTTGGTAGAATTCTCCATGAAGCCATCTGGTACTGGGCTTTTCTTCTTTGGGAGGTTTTTGATTATTGATTCAATTTCCTTACTAGTTATAGGTTTGTTCAGATTTTTTATTTTTTCATGGTTCTATCTTGGTAGGTTGGATGTTTCTGGAAATGTATCTTTTTTTTCCACTTTATCCAATTTGTTGGCATATAATTGTTCTTGCTAGTTTCTTATGATCTTTTTTTTTTCTCCTGTGGCATCAGCTGTAATGTTTTATTCCTGACTTTTGTTATTTGAATCTTTTCTCTTTTTTTAGTCTAGTAAAGGGTTGTTGATTTTATTGATTTTTTTCAAAAAATAGCTCTTAGTTTTATTGATTTTTTTCTATTGTTTTTCTGTTTTCTATTTTATTTTGACACTAATCTTTATTATATCTCTTAAAGTTAATTTTGGATTCAATTTGTTCTATGTCTAGTTCTGTGAGGTATGAAGTTAGGTTGTTCATTTGAGGGTTTTTTTTTTCTCTTTTTAAAGTTGGCATTTACCATGGTAAGCACCCCTCTTAGTACTGCTTTTGCTTAGTACCATATGTTTGTACCTAATGTATAACTTTGGTATGTTGTGTTTTTATTTTCGTTTGCCTCAAGATATTTTCTAGTTCCCTTGTGTTTCTTCTTTTATCCATTGATTATTCAAGAATGTGTTGTTTAATTTCCACATATTTGTAGGATTTTCCAATTTTCCTTTTGCTGTTGGCTTCTAGTTTCATCCCATATTTAGAAAAGATACTCAGCATTTCAGTCTTCTTAAATTGTTTATGATTTATTTTGTGGTCTAACATATGATCTTTCCTGGAGAATGTTCCATGTGTGCTTAGGAAGAATGTGTGTTCTGCTGTTGCTATGTGTGTCTGTCAGGCCCATTTGATCTATGCTGTTGCTCAAGTCTTCCCTCTCCCTGTTCTTCTGTCTGGCTGATCTATCCATTATTGGAAATGGGGTATTGAGACCTCCTGCTGCATTTCTGTGTATTTCTCCCTTCAGTTCCGTCAGTTTGTTTTACATATTAGTGTGCTTTGTTAATAGGTCCATATATATATTTATAATTGCTATATCTTCCCAGTAAATTTACCTTTTCATCATTGTATAAAGTCCTTTTTGTCTCTTGTGACAGTTTTTGACTTGATGTCTATTTTGTCTCACATGAGTGTGGCCACCTCTGCTCTCTTTTGTTTACCATTTGCATGGAGTACCTTTGTTCATCCTCTCATTTTGAACCTGTGTATGTCCTTATATCTAAAGTGGTGTGGAGTTAGAGAGTGGAAAGACAGACAACAGAGACTGGGAAGGGTGAGTGGGGATAGGGGAAAGATGAAGAAAAGTTTGTTGAATGGTACAAAAAACAATAAGATAGAAAAAATAAATTCAAGGTTTGATAGCAGAGTAGGGTTCATATAGTTAACAAAAGTATATTGTACTTAGGTGATGGACACCCTATACCCTTACTTGATCACTATACATTATATATGTGTAACAAAATTTCACATGTGCCTCATGAATTTGTACAAATAAAAAAATATAAAGTGTCTTGTAGACAGCATATAGCTGCATCTTATTATCCATTCAGTCACTCTATGTCTTTTGATTGGGGAGTTTGACCCATTTACGTTTAAATTAATGACTGACGGGGAAGGACTTACTGTTGTTATTTTATTGTTTTCTGTTTGTCTTATAATTATTTGTTCCTCTTTTCCTCTCTTGTTGCCTTTCTTTCTTTCTTTCTTTCTTTCTTTTTTTTGTACTGACCTGCTTTGATTTCTTTCTTATTTTCTTTTGTGCATCTTCTATAGGTATTTTCTTTTGGAAGGGTCTGATCTTATTTGTTACTCAAAAAATCTTATTTTTGCCTGGATGCAGACTTAGAAGTAGAAGCTCATCGCTGGAGGATCTGCATTTCCTGGCAGTCTGTTCCTGATGTTTTTCTTTGGCCTCTTTCATTCTCGTGGCCAGCGTGCAGCATATTCTGCAGCCTCTGCCTTATTTTTCGTAGGACACTGTTTCTTCAGAGCAAGATTCCAGCGTTTGTGCTGCAGGACACGTGGAATAACAAGATGCTGACCGGGTGTGGTGGCTCATGCCTGTAATGCCAGCACTTTGGGAGGCCAAAGTGGGGGGATTACAAGATCAGGAGTTCGAGACCAGCATGACCGACATGGTAAAACCCCATCTCTACTAGATATACAAAAATTAGCCCGGTACGATGGCACTTGCCTATAGTCCCAGCTATTCAGGAGGCTGAGGCAGGAGAATCACTCGAACCTAGGAGGCAGAGGTTGCAGTGAGTTGAGATCGCACCACTGCACTCCAGCCTCGGCAACAGAGTGAGACGCTATACGGGGGTTAAAAAAAAAAAAAGAAAGACACTGAATCTTGGGTGCTTTGGTCCTAGGTTTCTTACGTTCTTTGTTTAAGGGCTTTCAACATATTCCCAGACCAGGAGGGAAAGGCCTGCTGGTGAGGGTGCCCTTGGCTGGTGTCTGGGAATCTAACTGCAGCAGTTCCCTGCACAGACACACAGCCTCCCTCAATAGTGAGGAGCTCCTGTGTCTAAACTCCTGTGGAAACCACGTGGTCTATCCTCAGCCCGTTGCCTTCTGGGGATCTGGAATGTCTGTGCGCGCCAGGCAGAGGTGCCCCCGTGAGCAGCCCCATAGTTGCTGGGCGCTGAGTCTCCGTGGGCTTCCCTGGTGGGCGACGTCTCACTGTGCCGTCATGTCACATTGCTGGAGGAACTCAGCACACCCGGTATGGCTCCACAGGGAGAGGACAGGGACGTTGGTGCCTGGTGTCCTGGACTTGGCCACCCAGCCCCTGGCTGTGCTCACCCCTTCCCGGCCCCTGCAGCCCTGGATGGCAGTGGCTTCCTGCTGATGCCTAACTCGGGGTCACTGCCCCACCCCGTTTCTTCTGCAGCTCCTCCAGCCCCTCTGTGACGAGTTCCATGATTAAGTGGCCGCCATGGGACTCCCTGGGTGGCTCTGGCTTCCTGTCTGCCCCAGCCCACTCAGAGGACCCTTTTCTACCGACCATGGCCTCCTGAGAGCCTCACACCCCAGGACACAGAAGGGACCTGGGCCCAGCAGGGGGTTGCTGACCCCAGAGACAGTGTGTCCACTTTGCTCATGGCCAGAAGTCATTTCATTATCTCTAAGAAGCAGACGGTCTGCTCCTCCTGTGTCTGTAATTTTATTTACTTTCACACATACACAGAATGTCAATGTGACTTCCTACCTCCAACTCAGCAAGGAGGACACAGATGCTCAGATGGGAAACGACTGCTGCAAACGCAGCCTGAGTGTGAGGTCAGGGGCTGTGCAGACAGACAGGCAAACAGACAGATGGAGAGATGGACAACAGACGGATAGATGGGCAGGCAGACACACAGAACAACAGACACACAGACAGGCAGATGAGTGGACAGATGACAGGCACACATGGACAGGCAGACAGACAGACAGATAGATGGAGAGACAGCAGAGACACACAGGCAGACACAGTCAGGCAGACCTGGTTAGATTCCCGCCAGCCACCCTAAGTAGTTCAGGTGACTGTTCAGAGCTTTTTTTGCTCACCTGAGAAGAGGGGTGGGGCTCCGTCTCCTGATCTTCGGACCACCCTCCATCCCCACCTACCTGTGGGGAAGCCCCCTCCCTACTCTCAGTGGACCTGGGGGTGCACACAGCACCGCTCCCTGATGCCAGGCTCCTAGGGCAGTCGCGTGACCCAGGCCTGGGGAGTCCCCGGACTCCATCTCCTGGTCATAGGGACAGGCCCAGGACCAGCGGGGCGCGTGGGGTGGAATTCCAGGCCGGCGGGGATGATCCGGGCTGGCGGGACCCTGGGGTGCGGATGCGGCTCCCCCCATTTCTTGCCTTCCAGGGCGTTGCGTTTCTGAAAGAGAAACCCCAGTGCAGTGGGCGAATGCGCGCCCCAGAAATCCCCCTGGGGGTCCCAGTCACAGTGGACAGTGAAGCCACGACTCACACAGGCCCCCCAACCCCGAGTCCCACTGTCCCCTAGTCAGAGCCCACGGGGACCCGGCCTGGTTACTGCGCAGGAAACGATGCTGGACTCACAGAGGAGCCCGCGGGGCCCAGTGATCTGGTCTGACCCAGGAGGGCTTGGGCGGCCGAGTCCCCAGGGGCTTCCTGTGTGACATCGCAAGCAGACTGAGGCCCGTCAGAGCCGACCCCGGGCAGTTCTGTGAGGTGCTCTCAACTTACAACCTTTAAAACAAGGACCCACCCTGTTCCCAGGAGCTTTCCAGATACACCCAGGGCAGGTGGAAAGAGATGAAGTATCAGGATTCGAGCCCCGAGAGGAGATCCAGGGGGACCCCCTCCTCCATCTGACTGAGGAATGGACTCCCCGTCTCCACCGCCCCAAGTTGTCACGGCTGCTCAGAAATCTCATATTCAACTCAAAAAAGGAATCGAAACTCCTTTCAACGCCTGCATTTTAAGCAGCGGCTTCTCGGCTCCCGTGTACTGTTCAGGCACTCGCAGATCGTCCCTGCTCTTCCCTCCACCCTTCAGTGAGCTCCTGGCAGCTGGGCTGGATGCAGCTTCCCGTGAGCAGAGGATCAACCTGGGAGCCTGGTGGGTGATCTCCACCCAGACCAAGCATCAGACCCCGAGTCTAGTGGGACAGGCCACAGACCGGGGACTGCTGCCCACACCTGTTCTGGGGACTCCAGACAGTGCCAGGGGGAAGGGGAAATCATTCATTCAGCCATTCATATGCTGACCCAGGCAATTATTCATTCGACAGATATTTATCGAGCCCTCCCTTTGAGGCAGGCACTGTTTTATGCACTGAAATACAACTTTTTATACAACAGACACTCTTCCCTTCCCCCTTCATGGAGGTTCTGTTCAGGCAGGGAGACAGACATTTGTTAAATGAAACATAAAATCTCAGTGAAAATTAGAGCTCTGAGGGAGAATGAAGGAGAAGGAAGAGGAACCAGGGCTGCCAGGTGCAGTAGCCCAGGTAGCACACTGCTCAAGGTTGCTGTAGGATTCACATCACAGTCATGTGCCAGGATCACACAGAGTCTGGGGCCCTCACTTTCCTCCCACCAGATGATGCCCAGGCTGGGAAGGCACCGAGACCGCAGCAGAGTTGGCCGGGGGGGGCAGTGAGAGGAGGGGAGGTGGGTGGGGCAGGGCTGGGGCACTGGAGGAGCAGGTTAGGTGGGGCCTGTCAGCTCAGGGGCACCCCAGGACTCAAACCTACAGCCGACCCCGCTCTCCTAGGCCTCACTGCAGCTGTGGGAAGGGGAAGCATGGAGCCCTCCCTCAAGGTCAGTGCAGCACCTGGCTTCAGCTCACGACAGTGACCATTCCCTGCTGCCACCATTGCAGTCACTGCCCTGGTGGGCAGCCTGGGCCCCAGCTCCACTGCACATGGACGGTGTGGCCTTGGGCAGTGCTGAGCTCGGCCTCACGGGCCTGTGGGGAAGGTCACAGGAGGTCCACGTGCCAGGCCTGGCTTTAATGCACAGGGTTACCACCACTGCAAGGTTGCCTGCCCCGTCTTGTACCCGGCCGTCCATGCCCTCATCTCAGGGGGCAGGACAATGGCAAGTGGGACTCAGAGGGGAGAGAGAGGACAGAGTCCCTTGAAGCCATATCCCCAAGACCAGTGCCAAGAGAGACCTCAGAGGAGGGACCTGGGAGTGGCTGGTTCCAGTCCCCACACTCCGATGGGAAAGCTGACCCCGGGTGACCTCCCAAGGTCACAGGGCAGAGCTAGGGCGAGGTCTAAGCGCTCAGGTCCGAGCAGAGGAACTCACTCAAGACCCACCAGGACCCACACAGCCAGCATTGTCATCACTGAGACATAGACATGGGGGACCCCTGGGCCACACAGCTGGACAGTGAGAAAACCAGGCCCCCAGCAGTGAGCTGGCCCCATGCCCACGGCCTTCCGTGGCTGCACACAGCCCAGCCTCAAAACCGACTCAGGACGGGCCCAGGGCTCAAATGCCCCCAGGGCCCAGGCAGAACATGGGAGTGCAGGTCCCCGGGAGTGGAGTGGGGAGTGGTGGGGACTGTGGAGAACTGGAGAGGGCTCCCCTCCTAAGGGCAGTGAACCTCAAAGTTCCCTAAACCTGAACCCACCAAGCTCACCTCTACAGGGGGCTTCAGCCCAGTCTCAAGAGTGGCCCCTGATGAAGGGGGATCTTGGGATGTGACAGTGACCACCGAAGCCTGGACATTTGCTCTGCAAGGAGGGGGTCTGGGCTTTTAAAACGTCCTGCTGAGAAAAGGGAACACACAGGGTGGATTCAGGCACAAGGGATTTAACAGAAGGAACAGCCCTTCTCTAGCGGCGGGGGGTCAGAGGGTCCAATCCACACAGGACACCCACCCTGACCGCTGCAGAAAGGCAGGCCTGGTGCAGAAGCTGAAACTCGAAGCCCACCAGGAAGGGCCCCGCAGATGTCAGTCATGGGGTGCGCCAGAGGCAATGGGGGCCCTTCAGGATGAGGCGTGCCACCCCAACTGGGCAGGCGGAGGGAAAGCAGGGATTTTCTACATCAGAGTTGTGTGGAATGGCGGTGACAAACTAAGGAATGGTTTCTGTGGTTACAGTTGACAGGTGCAATCTTGTGTCTTGGAAAGCCTGCCTTGAGGTTGGTTACAGTGGTTCATGCCTATGATCCCAACATTTTGAGAGGCCAAGGAGGGAGGATCGCTTGAGGCTAAGAGTTCAAGACCAGCCTGGCCAGAATAGCAAGACTCCATGTTTATTAAAAATTTTGAAAGGCTCACTGCTTTGTGTCTCAGGATTGCTCTGTGCTGTGTCAGACAACAGGAGGCTGAAAACAAACTCTCCAATCTCGGGGCTGGGAGGAAACAGGGTGCCTGTTACCACGACATGGGATGAACTGATCTTTCATTTAGTCCTTCTGCAATGCTCGTTGGTTGGTTCCTTCCTTCCTTTAACAGGCGTTTCTTGCGGCACCTACTAGGTGCCAGGTGCTGTCCTGGGCTCTGCAGATCCAAAAGCGAAAGAAAATCCCTGCCCTCCTGGAGCTCCCCTGAAATAAGTGTATCCTCAAGTAAAGACGGGATGAGACGGCTTCAGAGGCGTGGGGGTGGGAAGGGAAGAACCGGCAGCCTCGCGGGCATCTGGGGGCTGGCCACGGGTCTCCAGCCGCTGGGCTCCTCCTGGAGCTGGGCCTGTGGGGTGAGCAGCGGCCCCCACGGAGGGCAGGGAAGCCGGGGCTGGGATGGGGAAACTGCAGTGGGCAGAGCCCGAGGCGCCTCCGGGGACGGGCCGTGGGTGTGCCCAGGAGGGGTCAGGGCCGAGGGGCGCGGCGGGACAGGCCCCTGACTCAGGGTTCCCGGGCGGGAGCGCGGACTGGGTGCATTCGGGAGCCGCAGGTCGAGGCTCGGTGGCGGCTGTGGGGCAGCGGGCGGGGAGGGCAGGAAGCGTCTCTGTCTCCACCTGCTTCTCCTGCTCGAGGACACGAACTAGCGTCCTCCGGGCGGGGACCCGGCGCTGGCTGGAGGCGTCCGCAGAAGACCCGCGCTGGCTCCCAGGGCCGCGTGGGGGCCGCAGACTCGCAAGGAGCGCAGCCCGGGTGGGCAGGGCCGAGCGGGACCCGAAGCCGGGGAGGGAGGCGCAGGGCGGGCTCCGCGCTGGGATGTCAGCGCCGCGGGGGGTTCCAGAGAATTCTCAGCCGCCAGCGTCTCTCCCCCGTGGGACAGCGTCTCTGTTCCAGTCTGACACGGGCGCCAGAAGCTCGCGCCATTTGTCATTTTAAAGAGAAAACACAATTTACTTGTCCAAAGCCGAGACGAGAAAGCTCGCGGATGCCTGTTGGTGGGATTTGCCGGGTGAGACGGGAGAATTCACACCGGTCCCAGCGACCCTCCCGGGAAAACAGAATCCACGAATGTGTCAAGTCTCCGCGTATCCATCACCGCGTGTGCGGGGAGGGCTGTGCTCAGTGTCCCGCGTGAGGCTCCCGGGAGAGCTCCCTCCCCTTCCGCGTCTGGCTCTGGGAGGGTCTGTGGCCCTGGGCGGCCAACCGGGATCCCCACTGCCTTCGCCAAAGTGCTGGGTCCGGGACAGGCCTGTGAGCCACGTGGCCTCCAACAGTGTCCCTGTGGATCGCGCTGTGGTCGTGGGGTTTGAGGAGCAAAGCCCAGCGCCTTCGCCATTTGGTCTCCCATCGAAGTTCTAACCAGGTCCGACCCTGCTTAGCTTCGGAAATCAGACGAGATCGTAGGTGTTCAGGGTGGTATGGCCTTAGACTTTGGCCACTTGGTACCACGGTGGGCTGAGGGGCTGTGGGTGGGAAGGCGATCTGAGGAGCACATTTGCAGACAACAGCCTGTGGCTTCCAGAACTGACTGTCCCCGAGGATATGGCCTGAGCTTCAACAACCCTGCAAGTGGGTTGAGCAACCCATTTCACAGTTGAGGAAACAGAGAGCGCTGGCTCAGCCTGGACCCGGAACTGAGGTGGGCCCTGCAGAAGCCGTGGGGGGCTGGGACTGTGCATGGGGGAAGCGCCACACCAGGGTCTGTAGGACCCCTTCCTGATTCCCCCAGGACAGGGCACCTGTCATTTCTCTAGACCCCATTCTCCCTGGGCCTTCTCCTTTGGCTTCCCCCCCATGAAGGAGTTTGCTCCAAAGCACGGAATTCTAGCAAGCCCGGGAAATCCATGCAGGTCCAGCACCCAGTGCCCCAGGGCCCCAGTGCTAAGGGTCCCACAGGATCCGCTATTTGGGGTGAAGGCCCTGGGTGTGCCCGGGAGCACAGCTGGGCTCTCTCCTGCTTGGAGGAGAGCGTGCTTTTGTTTCAGAGCTGTGGGAGTAGACAACATTTCTGAAGGCTGCAATTTTTGTTTTTTAGCAAAAACTCCCTTCTAAAATTTATGAGCCTGAGCAACACATTCATTTTTCTGACACAGAGTGAAATAAGGCTGAATTTTTCACATTTCTTTTCTCATTCATTGGGCATTACATGCACCACTCTTCGGTTTGTCAAAATGTTTTAATTTGTGGATTTGTTTTTAAAAAGTATATGATTGGCAGGAAGTGGAGGAGGGTTCCCCTCATGAGAACACCCACCACGTAGACAGGAGGCCCCAGTGCTAGCTCGGGATGTAGGGGAGGGAAGTATTTAACTGGGATGGGGAATCCCCTCCATGACAGGTTCCCGTTCCCTGGTTCACCTGGAGGCTCCTGAATTTGGCCAGATGAGACCCCGACATGGAAACAAATCTCTGGGGCACAGGCACACTTCAGGGTGAGTGCAGCCTTCACAGGGGATGGGGCCTCACTGGGCTCCAAAGGCCGGGGCCTTCTCCTCCTCCTCCTTCCCAGGGATTCCTGGAGTCCCCTCCCCATTCCCATCCCCCAGCCTCTAGCCTCCATCCCAGGCTTTAAAGAGATGCATTCACCTGGTGAAGACGGTGGCCCAGGCAGGAAAAGAGCAGGGGCCACAGCCGCCTTGTTCCCCAGGAGTGCAGGACAGGAGTCTTCGAGACCCACATGTGTCCTGTGGCTGCTCCACCTGGACTGGGTCAGCAGAGAGGGCGGCCCAGAGCAGGAGGCCGGGCCCAGGGCAGCTGGGTTCTACAGGACTCCCCTCCAGAGGCCACACCTCAGACCTTGGCACCAGCCCCCAGCTCTGTGGATTCTCCAGGAGATTTTCCCAAGCTCTAGCCCTGACCCTTTAATTCACACTGGGAAGAGCCTCAAAGAACCCGGCAGGGACGGGCCTGTCAGGGACAGATCTCCCCCCACCCTCTGGGCAAAGATCAACTTGGTTAAAAGGGCCTCCAGCTGAAACCCATCTCCTGGGGAAATTTATTAAAACAGAAACTCTGCTAGGAAGATTGTTTTGCTCAGACTTTCTTCTCCTCCTGGGTTTCTGCTTTTACAAAGTCTTGACCTGAACTAAATTTAATGGAGAAACCTTCACTGGTTGCTGGGAGAGCAGAGTGGAGGTTTAGGTGAGAAAACTAATTTCAAAGAACTGTAGGGGAAGGAAAACTTTTCCTCTACTCTCTCACGTTCAGTGGCTGGGGGCCTGTGAGTTAAACTGACAAAAGTCATGAACAGGAAGAAACTGCCTGGGTGCGGTGGCTCATGCTTGTAATTCCAGCACTTTGGGAGGCCAAGGCGGGTGGATCACCTGAGGTCGGGAGTTCGAGACCAGCCTGACCAGCATGGAGAAACCCTGTCTCTACTAAAACAAAATACAAAATTAGCTAGGCATGGTGACACATGCCTGTAATCCCAGCTACTCGGGAGGCCAAGGCAGGAGAATTGCTTGAACACGGGAGGTGGAGGTTGCGGTGAGCTGAGATGCGCCATTGCACTCCAGCCTGGGTGACAGAGTTAAACTCTGTCTCAAGAAAAACAAAAAAAAATCAACAGGGAAAAAAGCATGCATTTGGACATTTTAAACTTCACATGCATGAGGGTGTCCCAGAAATAAGCAAACATCAGAGGAGCAGTGAGATTCTGGAGCTCACATCTCATCCTAATGGGGGTGGGGAGGGCAGAGGCGCACTTACGGAAACACAAAGGACTTTACTGAAAGATAAATGGGCCCTCGGGAGGGCAGATGGGAGACATGGTCCTTTGTGACAATGTCTGCCGGGTTGCGGGGGTGGGGGCGCTTCTCACCTCCAAGAAGAGATTACAGTTGCTCCTGGGGAGAGACTTAGGACAATGGAGTTGTTTGGGGAGGCTCTGGTTTTAGGCAGATAGAGAATTTTAGGAACTCTAGTGCTTTCTGCTCAAAAGAATTCTGATGCCAAAATGGCATACCTCAGGTTGGCATATCCTGATTCCCTCTAGAGCCTTGCGATGAACTGTAGACCTCTTCCTGTAAACACCACCACCATACGCAAATGAAAAGACATAGGT
>NW_022160377.1:0-401 GCF_008728515.1 Papio anubis | reverse complement strand
TATTTCTCTGGATTCTGAGAACCGATATTTCGGATCCCTTTGAAGACTATAGGGCCAAAGGACATATCCTCCGATAACAAAGAGAAAGAAGCTTTCTGAGAAACTTCTTTGTGTTTTGGAAATCATCTCACAGAGTTACAGCTTTCCCCTCAAGAAGCCTTTCGCTAAGACAGTTCGTCTGGAATTGGCAAAGTGATATTTGGAAGCCCATAGAGGGATATGGTGAAAAAGGAAATATCCTCAGATGAAATCTTGAAAGAACCTTTCTGAGAAAGTGCTTAGTGTTCTGTTAATTCATCTCACAGAGTTACAGCTTTCCCTTCCAGAAGCCTTTCGCTAGGACAGTTCTTGTGGAATTCGAAAAGGGATATTTGGAAGCCCATAGAGGGCTATGGTGAAAA
>NW_022160376.1:0-401 GCF_008728515.1 Papio anubis | reverse complement strand
AAAAGAAGGAGAAGGAGGAGGAGGAGGAGGAGGAGGAGGAGGAGGAGAAGAAGAAGAAGAAGAAGAAGAAGAAGAAGAAGAAGAAGAAGAAGAAGAAGAAGAAGAAGAAGAAGAAGAAGAAGAAGAAGAAGAAAAAGAAGAAGAAGGAGAAGAGGAGGAGGAGGAGGGGGAGGAGGAGGAGGAGGAAGAGGAAGAGGAAGAAGAAGAAGAGGAGGAGGAGAAGGAGGAGGAGGAGCTAGGCTCTTTAAACAACCAGCTCTTACATGAACAAACATAGCAAGAACTCATTCATTATCAGGAAGACAGCACCAAGCCATTCACAAAAACACCTCCCACGAGGCCCCACCTCAAACGCTGGTGACCACATTTCAACATGAGATTTGGAGGAGACAAACATTCAA
>NW_022160375.1:0-401 GCF_008728515.1 Papio anubis | reverse complement strand
TCTTTATTGTCTGACCTAGGCTTCCTATTCATCCTTATTTTCTACCACTTGCCTGTTTACATTCTTTACTCTTAGCACTGAACTTGTTTTACCATGTCTTTGAAGAATGTACTCTTTCTGCTTAGAATACTCTTTTTCATCTTCTCCTGCATATTCATAGTCCAGATCAAATGGCACCTCCTCTGGGAAGCCTTTCTTTTTTTCTTTTTTTTTTTTTTTTTGAGACGGAGTCTCGCTCTGTCGCCCAGGCTGGAGTGCAGTGGCCGGATCTCAGCTCACTGCAAGCTCCGCCTCCCGGGTTCACGCCATTCTCCTGCCTCAGCCTCCCGAGTAGCTGGGACTACAGGCGCCCGCAGCCTCGCCCGGCTAGTTTTTTGTATTTTTTAGTAGAGACGGGGTTT
>NW_022160374.1:0-402 GCF_008728515.1 Papio anubis | reverse complement strand
AGATGATTTCACAGAACACGAAGAAGTTTCTCCGAAAGCTTCTTTCTTTCTCTTTGTTATCGGAGGAGATTTCCTTTGGCCCTATAGTCTTCAAAGGGATCCGAAATATCTGTTCTCAGATTCCACAGAAATAAGGCTAGCAAAGAGATCCACGAAATACAGATGTAACTCTGTGAGATGAATTAACAGAACACTCAGCAGTTTCTCAGAAAGCTTCTTTCCAGATTTCATCTGAGGATATTTCCTTTTTCACCATAGCCCTCTATGGGCTTCCAAATATCACTTTGCCAATTCCACAAGAACTGTGTTAGCGAAAGGCTTCTTGAGGGGAAAGCTGTAACTCTGTGAGATGATTTCACAGAACACAAAGAAGTTTCTCACAATGCTTCTTTCTCTTTGTTA
>NW_022160373.1:0-402 GCF_008728515.1 Papio anubis | reverse complement strand
AAGTGAGTCTCTGGTCTTGGGTTTTGTCTGATCTCTCTCGTGGCTAGAATGGTTTATTCTGAGATGGCTTAGGTCCCAGGTGGTTAAGGAAGCTCACTTTTAGTAGGTTGTATAGTCTTGAGTCTCACAAAGAAAAATAGGGGAGGAAAAGAGAAAAAAAAAAATGGGAGGGCCGGGCGCGGTGGCTCAAGCCTGTAATCCCGGCACTTTGGGAGGCGGAGACGGGCGGATCACGAGGTCAGGAGATCGAGACCATCCTGGCTAACACAATGAAACCCTGTCTCTACTAAAAAATACAAAAAACTAGCCGTGCGAGGTGGCGGGCGCCTGTAGTCCCAGCTACTCGGGAGGCTGAGGCAGGAGAATGGTGGGAACCCGGGAGGCGGAGCTTGCAGTGAGCTG
>NW_022160372.1:0-402 GCF_008728515.1 Papio anubis | reverse complement strand
ATGCAAAAATCCTCATTAAAATACTGGCAAACCGAATCCAGCAGCACATCAAAAAGCTTATCCACCATGAACAAGTGGGCTTCATCCCTGGGATGCAAGGCTGGTTCAATATACGCAAATCAACAAACGTAATCCAGCATGTAAATAGAACCAAAGACAAAAACCTCATGATTATCTCAATAGATGCAGAAAAGGCCTTTGACAAAATTCAACAGCCCCTCTTGCTAAAAACTCTCAATAAATTCAGTATTGATGGAATGTATCTCAAAATAATAAGAACTATTTATGACAAACCCACAGCCAATATCATACTGAATGGGCAAAAACTGGAAGCATTCCCTTTCAAAACTGGCACAAGACAGGGATGCCCTCTCTCACCACTCCTATTCAACATACTGTTGG
>NW_022160371.1:0-402 GCF_008728515.1 Papio anubis | reverse complement strand
CCCTTTGTGAGTAACCCGACCTTTCTCTCTGGCTGCCCTTAAGATTTTTTCCTTCATTTCAACTTCGGTGAATCTGACAATTATGCGTCTTGGAGGTGCTCTTCTCGAGGAGTATCTTTGTGGCGTTCTCTGTATTTCCTAAATTTGAATGTTGGCCTGCCTTATTAGGTTAGGGAAGTTCTCCTGGATGTTATCCTGAAGAGTGTTTTCCAACTTGGTTCCATTTTCCCCCTCACTTTCAGGCACCCCAATCAGATGTAGATTTGGTCTTTTCACATAATCCCTTACTTCTTGAAGGCTTTGTTCATTTCTTTTTCCTCTTTTTTCTTTAGATTTCTCTTCTCGCTTCATTTCATTCATTTGATCCTCAGTCGCTGATACTCTTTCTTCCAGTTGATCGAG
>NW_022160370.1:0-402 GCF_008728515.1 Papio anubis | reverse complement strand
AAACCTTTCGCTAAGACAGTTCCTGTGGAATTGGCAAAGTGATATTTGGAAGCCTATAGAGGGCTATGGTGAAAACGGAAATATCCTCAGATGAAATCTGGAAAGAAGCTTTCTGAGAAACTGCTTATGTTTCTGTTAATTCATCTCACAGAGTTACATGTGTATTTCGTGGATCTCTTTGCTAGCCTTATTTCTGTGGAATCTGAGAACAGATATTTCGTATCCCTTTGAAGACTATAGGGCCAAAAGAAATATCCTCCGATAACAAAGAGAAAGAAAAAAGCTTTCCGAGAGACTTCTTTGTGTTCTGTGAAATCATCTCACAGAGTTACAGCTTTCCCCTCAAGAAGACTTTCGCTAAGACAGTTCCTGTGGAATTGACAAAGTGATATTTGGAAGCCC
>NW_022160369.1:0-25289 GCF_008728515.1 Papio anubis | reverse complement strand
AACACAGTGTGCTAGTTTATACTGAGGAAATATCCTGGACTCACACAGAAACTCAGAGCTATGGAATGATGGTACATTTAAAATACGACAAGCGGGAGTCACAGATACATTGTTTGCGAAAGTGAAATTTAGGAGCTTTGTGAGTCCTGTTGTAACGCTTTTGGACATATCGGTAAATCAAGGGGCCAAAGTCACACTTTTTACCGATTAGATTCCTGATCATTCGGGGGTTACCAAGATTCTACAACCCAATGTATTTAATAAACAAACAGCAAACTGGTCTCTATTCTGTCTCATGCACTCAGGCGCAACTTTTCCAGATTTAAAAAAAAAAAAAAAAAAAAAAATCTCTATACCTTCATTCCCAGAGCAAGCTCACTCTCTGGCACCAAGCTCCGTGGGGTGAGTTTTCTTCTAGAAGAGTCTAAGGGGATAGGTAAGGAGTGGGAGGCAGGGGGTCCAGTTCAGGGATGGAGATTCCGCGATGAAAAGTGAAGGGAGAGTGACGGGGCCCATGCCCAGGGGTTCTCCCTGGTTTCTCAGACAGCTCCTGGGCCAAGAGTCAGGGAGACATTGAGACAGAGCGCTTGGCACAGGAGGAGCGGAGTCAGGGCGAAGTCCCAGGGCCCCAGGTGTGGCTCTCAGGGTCTCAGGCCCCGAAGGCGGTGTATGGATTGGGGAGTCCCAGCCTTGGGGATTCCCCATCTCCGCAGTTTCTCTTCTTCTGACAACCTGCGTCGTGTCCTTCTTCCGGAATACTCACGACGCGGACCCCGTTCTCACTCCCATTGGGTGTCGGGTTTCTAGAGACGCCAATCAGCGTCGCCGCAGTCCCGGTTCTAAAGTCCCCACCCACCCACCAGGACTCAGATTCTCCCCAGACGCCGAGGATGGCGGTCATGGCGCCCCGAACCCTCCTCCTGGTGCTCTCAGGGGTCCTGGCCCTGACCCAGACCCGGGCGGGTGAGTGCGGGGTCGGGAGGGAAACGGCCTCTGCCGGGAGCAGCGAGGGGCCCGCCGGGCGGGGGCGCAGGACCCGGGGATCCACGCGGGGAGGAGGGTCGGGCGGGTCTCAGCCTCTCCTCGCCCCCAGGCTCCCACTCCATGAGATATTTCTACACCGCCGTGTCCCGGCCCGGCCGCGGGCAGCCCCGCTTCATCGCCGTGGGCTACGTGGACGACACGCAGTTCGTGCGGTTCGACAGCGACGCCGACAGTCGGAGGATGGAGCCGCGGGCGCCGTGGGTGGAGCAGGAGGGTCCAGAGTACTGGGACCGGGAGGCACAGAACATGAAGACCGCGACACAGACCTACCGAGTGAACCTGCGGACCCTGCTCCGCTACTACAACCAGAGCCAGGGCGGTGAGTGACCCCGGCCCGGGGCGCAGGTCACGACCCCTCCACATCCCCCACGGACGGCCCTGGTGGCCCCGAGTCTCTGGGTCCCAGATCCACCCCGAAGCCGCGGGACCAGGAGACCCTTGAACCGAGAAAGTCCCAGGTGCCTTTACCCGATTTCTTTTTTAGTTTGGGCCAAAATGCCCGCGGGTTGGTCGGGGCGGGGCGGGGCGGGGCTCCGGGGACGGGCTGACCGCGGGGGCGGGGCCAGGGTCTCACACCGTCCAGAAGATGTACGGCTGCGACCTGGGGCCCGACGGGCGCCTCCTCCGCGGGTATGAACAGTTCGCCTACGATGGCAGGGATTACATCGCCCTGAACGAGGACCTGCGCTCCTGGACGGCCGCGGACATGGCGGCTCAGAACACCCAGCGCAAGTGGGAGGCGGAGGATGTGGCAGAGCAGCACAGAATCTACCTGGAGGGCGAGTGCCTGGAGTGGCTCCGCAGACACCTGGAGAACGGGAAGGAGACGCTGCAGCGCGCGGGTACCAGGGGCCACGGGGCGCCTCCCTGATCGCCTGTGGATCTCCCGGGCTGGCCTCCCACAAGGAGGGGAGACAAATGGGACCAACACTAGAATATCGCCCTCCCTCTGGTCCTGAGGGAGAGGAATCCTCCTGGGTTTCCAGATCCTGTACCAGAGAGTGACTCTGAGGGTCCGCCCTGCTCTCTGACACAATTAAGGATAAAATCTCTGAGGGAATGAAGGAAAGACGATCCCTCGAATACTGATCAGGGGTTCCCTTTGACACCGGCAGCAGCCTTGGGCCCCGTGACTTTTCCTCTCAGGCCCTGTTCTCTGCTTCACACTCAATGTGTGTGGGGGTCTGAGTCCAGCTCCTCTGAGTCCCTCAGCCTCCACTCAGGTCAGGACCAGAAGTCACTGTTCCCTCCTCAGGGAATAGAATTTTCCACGGAATAGGAGATTCTCCCAGGTGCCTGTGTCCAGGCTGGTGTCTGGGTTCTGTGCTCCCTTCCCCACCCCAGGTGTCCTGTCCATTCTCAAGATGGTCACATGCGTGCTGGTGGAGTGTCCCATGACAGATGCAAAATGCCTGAATTTTCTGACTCTTCCCATCAGACCCCCCCAAGACACATGTGACCCACCACCCCGTCTCTGACCATGAGGCCACCCTGAGGTGCTGGGCCCTGGGCTTCTACCCTCTTGGGAGATCACACTGACCACAGCAGCCAGGATGGAAGGAACACACTCAGGACCACGGGCTTCGTGGAGACCAGGCCTACAGGGGATGGAACCTTCCAGAAGTGGTCGGCTGTGGTGGTGCCTTCTGGAGAGGAGCAGAGATACACCTGTCATGTGCAACATGAGGGTCTGCCCAAGCCCCTCACCTTGAGATGGGGTAAAGAGGGAGATGGGGGTGTCGTGTCTTTTAGGGAAAGCCGGAGCCTCTCTGGAGACCTTGAGCAGGGTCAGGACCCCTCACCTTCCCCTCTTTTCCCAGAGCCGTCTTCGCAGTCCACCATCCCCGCCGTGGGCATCATTGCTAGCCTGGTTCTGCTTGGAACTGTGGGTCCTGGAGCTGTGGTTGCTGCTGTGATGGAGGAGGAAAGAGCTCCAGGTGAGGAAGGGGTGAGGAGTGGGGTCACCAGGATTTCTTGTCTCACTGAGGTTTCAAGCCCCAGGTAGAAGTGTGCCCTGTCTGGTTACTGGGAAGCACCATCCACACTCATGGGCTGACCCAGCCTGGGCCCTGTGTTACCCAGCACCTACTCTTTTGTAAAGCACCTGTTATAATGAAGGACAGATTTATCACCTTGATTATGGTGAAGGGACCTGGTCCCAGCAGTCACAAGTCTCAAGGGAAGGTCCCTGCTGAGGACAGACCTCAGGAGGGCAGTTGGTCCAGGACCCACACCTGCTTTCTTCATGTTTCCTGATCCTGCCCTGGGTCTGCAATCACACATTTCTGGAAACTTCTCTGGGGTCCAAGACTAGGAGATTCCTGTAGGACCTTATGGCCCTGACTCCTTTCTGATATCTCACAGGACATTTCTTCCACAGATAGATGGGCAGGAGCTACTCTCCAGGCTGCAAGTAGTATGAGGAGGCTGATCCCTGAGATCCTTGGGATATTATCTTGGGAGCCCATGGGAGCTCACTAACCCCACAGTTCCTCCTCTAGCCACATCACAGGGTCTGACCAGGTCCTGTTCTTGTTCTACTCCAGGCGGTGACAGTGCCCAAGGTTCTGATGTGTCTCTCCGGCTTTAAGGTGAGACCCTGGGGGGCCTGATGTGTGTGGGGTGTTGGGGAACAGTGGGCCTTGGCACAATGTAATGGGGGTTTCTTTGACTTGGATGTATTGAGCATGTGATGGGCTGTTTAAAGTGTCACTCCTCTTTCTGTGACGGATGTGAATTTTTTCATGAATATTTTTTCTATAGTGTGAGACAGCTGCCTTGTGTGGGACTGAGAGGCAAGATTTGTTCGACTTCTCTTTGTGACCAGAAGAACCCTGACTTTCTTTCTGCAGACACCTGAATGTGTCTGTGTTCCTGTAGGCATAATGTGTGAGGTGGGAGAACACCCCACCCCGTGTCCTATGACCCTCTTCCCCACGGCTGACCTGTGTTTCTCCCCCATTTATCTTTTCCGTTCCAGGAGGGTTGAGCCAGGAGTGTCTCTATCTATCTCAACTTCATGGTGCACTGAGCTGTAACTTCTTCCTTCCCTATTACAATTAGAACCTGAGTATAAATTTACTTTTTCAAATTCTTGCCATGAGAGGTTGATGAGTTAATTAAAAGAGGAGAAGATTCAAGAAATTTGAGAGACAAAATAAATGGAAGACATGAGAACCTTCAGAGTCCCGCGTGTTTCCTGTGCTGATTTGTTGCAGGGAGGAGGAGAGTAGATGGGACTACATTGCCCAGTTTGTGTTCTAAAGCGCAGAACTTTATGGTCACTGCTTGGCTGGTCATCTTTGCTCTTTATTGTCCTTGGCCTTTCCAGTAGAACCTTGTCCCACCAAGACCTGTGATCACAGGGGAGTTGGATCCATGCCTAGAGGCGGTCCCTGCATACAAATCTCCTTGTGGTATCAAAGAGACAAGTTTTCAGACCTGTCCAGATCTTGCCCTCCTCAGGGCTCTTTCCTGGATTGTATTTTCCATCTGTCTCAATCGTTTTAAAGGGCCGGATTCTGAAATTTGCAGAAGGATGGTCCCCTAGTTTTCTCATCACAGGTAACCTTCTGTTAGACTCTCTTCTGCTGTCCTACTCATCTTCCTGCCCTAGAAGTTTGTAGTAATCCTAACGCTGGCTCCAATCCAAACTCATGGATGTATAAAGCAGAGTCTAATTTAGATTCATATGTGGTTGGAAAATTGTACCCATAAGGCTAGGATTATTGTTCCTGAAGAGAAAAATATGGTTGTGTGCTGCAGTGTGCATCCCATCCCAGAGGGAGGGATGAGGATGTAAAGTGTGAAAAGATACAGAAAGTAAGGAGGTGGGAGAGTGGGGGTCCCTCTGCATGTGGAGCTCACCACAGTGCAAGTAGGTCTCAGAATCTTCAGGCATGTCATAGGTAAAGGCAGTGTTCACCTGCTCCGTGTCCATGGCTCAGCTGAATAGGTTGGTAGTCAAAGAATTTGTCTTTAAAAATATTTTGGGGTCATTCTCCAGCAAGTGTAGAAGTATAAAAAAATTTAGTCACCTGAGGTGCATTCCTTGGCTTCCTGGCCAGTTTTCCCAAGGCCTCCACTGCCACCATGCACCCTGGGTGCCCTCCACACTCTCCGAGTATCCAAATGTGTGTGAGGAGGTTAAGGGCAGGAAGAACTATTGGATCATGGATTGAGGTGCCTTTTCCCACCTCTGGAGGTGGTGAGGTGTGGATTCATAAGCTGGCATTGAAGAGATCACTGCCATTTGTGAACGTTTGTTTGGTCACCAACAGTCATGGCTGAACCCTGAGAAGGAAGAGAAACTTAATCTAAAAAAAGTAATTGTCCTGAGAAGAAATCTGTAGAAATACCTGCAGGTCGATCACTAAGGTCATCTCAGAGTGTGACATGGGGTCTGGCCCGACTCACGGACCTTCTCCAATATGGAAGTAGCAACTCCATGCCAGCCAGGACCTGAGAACCTCTCCAGGCGCTCAGGGGCCAGCAATTATGCAGCCTGCCATCTGTGCCTGGCACTTCCTTCATATGTCTGGCTGTCCTTGGAGGGCTGAAGTTCAAGGAGTCGGGGCAAGGAGGTGGTGACCAGGCAAAGCTTGAGTTGCAAGAAGACATGGATATGAGGCCATCCTGGTCATTGTTGCCTGATCAAGGTCTTTGTTCCTTGTGAGGCAGAATTCACCGCGTGTTAGTTTTTCCTACTGTAATGAATGTGAACTTGGGGTTGATGCACTGATACAATAAGGTTTGCTCTGCTGCAGTAGTGTTGCCTCCGTGTAAGAGAAACAAAGGCTTCAATATAACATCTGCCTGTTTATCTTAGAGCCAAAGGGCTAACAAAGCATCTGTGGGAACACAGCGGCACACACCCCAGTCAGGACCCCGCAAGGACTGAACCAAATGTGGGGTCATTAGCTTTTCCTGGCCTCAGATAGGAGTCTCACTCTGCCTCAGCCATGACTCCTATACCATGTGCATGTGGCAGGGGTCTGTGTGCCCAGCAAGGACACAGTTCAGAGAGCTTTCTTCATTACCTAGGGTGTGTGGTTGGAAAAAAAAAAGTTGCCTACGTCCATGAGGCTCTGGAGGGAAGCATAGAACCTACTACTAAATTCTTCCGGGCTGATCCATTTCAGGCCATGGTTTCCTCTGTATCAAAGTTGCTCTCTCACTGATCTACTGACAGTTAGCCCTTAACACAAGAGTGTGTGGAGCGGTAAAATCCACGTCGAACCTGAGAGGGGCCCCAGACATGTAATGATGTCTGGTGGCTTTGGCTGGGCTGCCCCATGGCTGTTCTCCTTCCTGGGCATTCCCCCTCCCATCTCACTGGAGCTGTGTCGGGTTCACCTGTCCTCTCTTCTCACTCCCATTCTTCAGAGTGGGGTGCCATGGTGTGCTCCTCTCTCCCCAACACAGCACTGGTGTCCCCTTTGGAGCCTAGTTTCTCTTTTCATCTCCAGGCCTGCTGGGGACGCCATAATCCTAGGAAGTTGTCTGCTGGGCATCCACTATGGTCTCCAGCCCTGGATCACAGGTGCTGTCATATTTTGGGTGGAAAGGAATTTGATTCTTTTCTGGAAAGTAAAGGAAAATAGATGAGAGCAATTAGGTTGCTCTCATGGGAACTTGAAAGACTCTTCCTCTTCCCCCTACTTTAACAAGATAAACGGAGAAAAGGAGCTCCCATTAAGGGAAAACATTGACTCTATCCTATTGACTCTATCCTTGAAATGGAATTTAGATTCAATTTCAAATTGAAATCATTTTCAGAGGTAGAGTCAAATTCAAATATGACTCTATCCCTGAAATTAAATCACGAGCAAGTAAGAAATTTATGAGATCTAAACTAAGTCATTTAAGTAAACTATTCCAGAATTTAAAGCTCAGCAATGACAAGATACCAGGAAACAGTGACAATTCTCCCACTCCACAGGTGAGGCCAGTGAGACTGGTCAGGGCTTGCTGCCTGCTGCTTGGTGCTGTCCTGGTACTTTAGAAGCATCTGTGATTCTGTGAGCCTCACCCACAGTTGCCCAACAACTTCCTTTTGCTTATGTGAGCCCGACTCTGCTTTTATGACTTGTACCCAAGTAATTCAAGTTATTAATTTATGACTTATACAGTCCCATGTGGAGAAAGGGAAGGAGAGTTGGTACTTTTCAATGTTACTACCTGCTAAGCATTTATATGTGAAATGTTGTTTTTTAAAGCCATACTTTTGGATTAAAGCAAACACTCATATATTTAAGTAAATTCAGTGAAGAATGTGAACATTGTAGGTGAGTGCATTATTCTCAGCTTCCATCTCCTCACAGAGCCATCGTCCACTCTATTCCATCCCGTCCCCTGCACTGGGAGGCAACCATGACAGAGGGCACGGGCTGTGCTCCTTTGGCATCCGGCTTCTGCTTGGGTTTGGATGATAACAGACACCTCCAGGGGATGGGGGTGTGGGAGGAGAAGTAACTCAGGGTTTTCATTCCCTCACTCCCTCTGGGCAGCTCTGTGGTTCTGTAATCACTTCAGGCCTCTACCTACAGCCCCAGGGATGCGGGACTATCCCTACTGAAAGCTGCAGGTTTGCCTGAGTTCTGGAAATTGCTCCCTTCCTTGCTCTTTCAAGCTCAGAGTTGCAGTTTCCTGCTACAGATCATCCCAGGGAGCTTCAGCGCCCCCTTGTGGCTTTCTTAGCCCTGCCAGCACCTCTCCAATATGTGTCTTCCTTCTGCCTCATCTCTTTCCTGCCAGGACCCGGACCACGGGGTGTTCCCACAAAAGAAGTGACAAGAATTTATTTATGGAATAACACATCTATTCACAATGTTAATTCAGTTTGTTTTGGTAGAGACTTGATCTTGCTATGTTGCCCAGGCTGGTCTTCAACTACTGGCCTCAAGCAATCCCCTTGCCTCAGCCTTCCAAAGTACTAGGACTATAGGCATGAGCGAGTGTGCCCAGGCCTTAATTCAAAAATTTGACTTACTACAATGAAAGGGAAGCAATAGAAGCATTTTGGAAATGGAACAGGAAAGAAGGCAAAGGTGGGAAAGATCAATCTGTGTCATATGAGAAGCCCCACGTGCAGAGGCTGTCCCGGGTCTTTAGGGGACAGCAACAACAAAGCACACAGGATGCTGGTGTCAGGGACAGAGCATGGCCACGGCGGGATGATAGTGGCTCTCTTATGAAATAATGCTCATATACAGCCCTTATGAGACGGATCAGATCAACATATAAAAATATGCCAAATAAAGTGAAACTCAAGGCAGGAGTGGGACTAGCCATTCTCAGCCCTTGACCTCCATGGACTTGGAGAAAGGCTCAGCCTGGAGACGTGTGAGGCCTCCGACCTGGAGCAGCACCCGCCCCTAAAGACCAGGCACAAATCCCAGCACATGGAGGGATCCAGACAAATACACAAGAAATGACCACAGTAGGAGCTTTACTGAGCACAGAGCAAGGCTGCACACCACTCAGCACCTGCCCTCCACCTGCCCTTCTCTCCCCAGCACAGCAGATCCTCAGAATCCAAAAAGAGATCCTAACCTCCATGTTTTATTAATGGCTTATAATGTTTTATGGCATCTTCCATCAATGATATGCAGAAGATAGCTGTAGAACAACACATCTATTTAGGGTGAGTGAGTCACAGTGGAAATCTGGGAGGGAGACCCTGTAACCCTTTCATTCCAAGAAAAGAAATGATGGTCCTGGGAGAGATCCCAGGTCTGGATATTGGAATTATGTGGAAGGGGTTCTGAGGCATCAGGGGAACAGGCCTTACTCCAGCCATCCTCCCTGTGCTATGCTTGGGAGGAGACAGAGCTCATCAGCTGTGCAGCTAGGGGAAGAGAAGTCAGGGTGTACACAGAGACAAAGGGAACTGAGAACAATCTGTTTCTTGCTGGTCTGTACAAGGCAGCTCTCAAACTGTGGAGAACATGTTAATGACCAGATTCAGCTCAGCCACTCTCAGCCTTGACACCCTGAGCACTAGGGCAGCCCATCACCATTCCCTACCTTCAAATCCAAAGATCCCCTATAGCCCAAAGCTGCTCCCTGCCCTCAACTGCTGTTGGCATCAGGTCTGAGGGATCATATTTCAGCAAGATGTGAGAACCACATCAGTGTCCAGGATCCTATCACCACCTGGAGAATGACAATAAAAAGACCCAGCAGAGCCTGCAGAAGGAGACTGTATTTGAGGAACAGGACTGTTCCTGCTGCCCCTTCCATGCTGCTTTTTATAGTATAGACCCCTCCTGAAGTTCTTTTGAGGACAGAAGACCCTGTTAGGTGTCATGGTGCAGAGGGGGCCTTGAGGGCGTTGAATACCTGGTTAACATTGCTACTTAGCTGAGATTAGGAAGGTAAACCCAAACGCAGGAGAAGAGGAAAAGCCAGCATGGGACCCTGCAGTCACCCTCCTGGACATCTGTTTGCAGGGAGGGTCTTTCCTGCAGGGTTGGGGCACCCAGCATTGAGGTCCTATGTGTATGGCTACCCTGCTGTTCTTATCTGTGAATGGGGCCAGACCCATTTCTTCCTCCAACGAAACAACCAGGGGAATCCAACGACAAAACACCTGCTAGCTTCACATTAATCCTGTATTAGTTTGATTTAATATTTCATATCTTATAAGAAATGAAATGGAAGGATGATCTCTTTGGTAAAAGTAATTCCGATTCCTGGGGCCCTGGATCCCTTATCTCACTCTTTAAATTTCTCATGGAGGATCAGGGGAGTACAGAGCCCAGAAACAGTCATGAGGCCTGAAGCTCCCTGGTGTAAAGGACCCTCCCCTGCACCCTGGGGCTCAGAGCAAACAGCACAGCTGACTTCCAGAGTCTCCAGCCTCTATCCACTAATGTCTGCCTGAACTTTCCCAGTCTTCCTGGCTGCCAAGCTTCTGGTTCCCAGCAGCCTCCTCTCTCACCCTTCACCTCTTCTGATCGGGGCCGTTGGCCACTTGACAGGCAGTGCCCTCCTTGTCAGTCTGCCTGTTTGCCTGGTTCCCTCTCAGGGCTTGTGGCTTGACTGGGTTCACTATCTCCAGCCCCACCAGGAACAGGAAGAAGTGACTGGGCAAATCCCCCAATAGCAGTGGGATCCCTACACATGAGATGGGGCAAAACCATCATTCTAGTGCCTCCCATACCTGAGAACTTCTTGCACATCACAGTTCCAAGGACTAGAACAGGAAGTAGCTCTAAGTCAGAAATGGTTTCCATGATGGTTAGGATGAGCTGGGAAGAGGGTTCTGAGAAGGGAATGAGAGGGGTCTCCACCTGCAGGTCAAAACTCTGACCCTGTCATAGGGTCCAGAACAGCTCCTGCTTGCCAGTTCTGTGAAGGGGTTTCCATCTTATACCCATTTTTACTCATCTCAGTATAAGAGGCCTGAACAGCCCCTCATGCAGCACACAGCACAGCGATTCCTGCTCCTCCCCAGAAGCCACCAGCACAGCCACCCACTTCTAGAAGGTCCCATTCCCCTGAGGCCCGGGGTCCCCATGCTATACGTCCTGAGTGTGGTCTGCCCTCCCACAGTCAAATCAGCGTGATCTTTCCTGGGTAGAATCCCTAGGCCTGGCACCTCAAGGTGACCTTCCCATTAGGTCCTGAGTGATGGGTCACAAGTGCTGATGGCTGCTCTGAGGAGAGTCTCAGAGGTGGAAAAAATTTAATGAGAATCCCAGCTCTCAGCCTCCTTGCCAGAGGTCCAGCAGAAATTTTCAAAGTTAAAAGTAGATTCAGGATAAACAGTTTACCTAATCTCTAGTGCTCTCTCTCTCTACACATGTGTCTCATTGTCTGTGAAGCTACTATTATGCTTCTAACGTTGGTGATATTCTTTTTCAGTTTTAAAATGTCTATGTTTTTTTTCTAATTTGCACTCAGGTTTTGCAACCTTTTAATACTATCTGTTACATTGTGATGTTAGAAAATAGCAGTCGTTTGTGGTACTTTCATGCACTGTGTCTCTGCTGATTCAGTTTCCTGGTATTTTATCTTCTGGTTGTGTTAAAGGTAATCTCTAATTGTTGGGCACAGAAGACTAGGGAAGAGACAGATCCCTTGGTGAAGTACACCACTACTGACAAACACATCACTGTTGACAAGGGGAACTGCTGTCCTTTCCTAGTTACCTCCCTGCACTCCTCCTCCCTGTCCCTTCTACCCACCCACCCTCAGGACAGCCTTAGGAGCCTGGGCAGAATCCCCAGATCCACAATAGAAATGCTGAGGAGGAGGAGGAAGCGGCATGATACGGGCCTCCTTCCCTCTTATAGGGACCCCTCCAGGTAACATAATTCCAGCTTCAGGAGGTCCTGACGTGCGGCCCCGAGGACTACAGTACCTTCCAGCAGCATCGTCTCCTTGCCATGCTCCGGGTTTCTGCGCCTAGGGTAGTGACCCATTACGGGTTCCCTTGCAGTCTCCGTGATCCAGAACCTCTCCCAGGTGCACTTGATCCTCTGAGCCGCAGATCGCGCCGCTGTCCAGGTCTTTACGTCTGGTTCAGGGACATTATTCCCCGTCGCAGGGGGCTGAAAGTGTCCCCTAAGGAAGTTCTCAAATGGTGCCACCATGCAGCCAAGCAGTAACTGCAGGTGCAGGGCCCTGAACCTGTCCAGCGGTCAGCCCAAGGCAGGGCTAGAAACCCCGCTTCGCCCAGCGCACCTCAGCTCCTCCCTCCCTCTGTGATTAGTCACAGCAGAAGTCAGTCACCAACCAGATTTAAGGCGAAACCTGGAGCAAAATTTCCCCAGTGCTCCCCCACCCGTGAGGGGTCAGCTGACGCCTCGGCCCCTCTCTCTGGGGTTGGGGGGACACCTGTGTCCCGAGCCTGACGTCACTCACCGGCTGGCCCTGGTGGGTGGTGCCGGCCCAGGAACCCTCAGTAACACATTCCCTGCGGTCATCGAAAACTTTCCTCAGGGCGCCCACAGTCCTATTCCATCTTCTGCACCCGCGGCGCCCGCGGCTTCACGCTCTGATCCTCGTTGCGGCTGTGGAAGCGCAGAAACCGCGTGTGGCCCACAAAGGCACCACTGAGGATTCCAGGGCTCGCGCGGTGGAGGTGGAGTCCGGTGGCCTCCAAGTACCCAGGAATCCGGGCCTGGACCCTGGGAACGGGCACATTGTGGGCGGGAGAGGCGCAGGGAGCCTGGGACCCCGGCCCACTCCCCTGGGATCCCCATCCGCCCAGTCTCCGGGACGTGCTCGCCCCGCCTCCCCGCAAGGACCCAGCCTCCCGGGCTCCCTCCCACGTCCCACCCAGGCCCTGGAGCCGCTCACCTAGGAGCTTCTTACTGTGTGGGAGGAGCTGGGGAGGGGACAAAGGAACGGGGACCAGGGGAGGGTGGCATGGGGCATCCGCGCCTGGAGAAATGACCTGAGGAGTCTGCAGACGCCAGCTCTGGGCGAAGGCACCGCGGGGGGAGCTGTTGAGCCCTGAAGGTTGCCCTTTCCCTCCTGCCTCCTCAGCCCCAGTTCATCCTGATCGTTTCCTCACCAGCCCAGGTCTCCCCAAGGTCAGGGCCCACAGAGGAGCAGGGGTGGGGGGTTCCGGGACGCAGCATCCAGCTTCTCTGGGTATCTTGGAGTCCGGGGAGAATCATGGAGATCTCCCACTTTATGAAGCCCATTCTCCACTCACTCTGATGACTTCTCTAGACCCCAGTGGAAACCAGATACAACGCCCTCATCAGTCCTGGGGAAAAACAAGACAAAGCATGAGAGGTGTCATGAGGTCTGGGAAAACTCCTAAGAATTCTCAGGCGAGGAAACCTTCATGAGCTGGGTCCTTGGCTTAGCTTGTCTTGCCTGCCCAGCCACCTGTCCCAGAGCTGAGATACTCAGGTTTAAGTTTCAGAGACTTGGATATCTTCCTGATGGTGACATACTTTTGTCTTCTTTCTCCTGGAAGGGGAACCCCTGAGAACCACCAGAGTGATCCACTCTGCCCTCTCTTCTTATTCTTCTGTCTCTCCAATCTCTCTCCCTGAGCTGGACTCTCCACCCACCCACCCTCACATTCTGGATAACGCAGAGATGTGAGCATGGCCCCGGGTCAGGATTGTCTGCATGCAAACCCAGCTCCACCATGGCGACCTTCATTCCTATTGTATTACCTGAAAACGGAAGCACCCCATATGATGAGAATTAAAATGAATTCATATTTTAAAGTGTTGAGGACATGACTAACACATAGCACCATGACAGTGTATGATATTAATACCGTTGCTATGTATTTAGTCCTTTGCCAGAGCCTCTACTTTTCCTCTGTCTCAGGGAAATCCTCTGTTGGAAGATTATGTCTGCAAGAGACCTCCACCTGGGAAATGCTGGCCCGTGGTGGGATCTTCCTTTTATTAAATGGAGCAATTGTTGGTGGATCGACAGCTAGTGAGCCAGTGACAGTACAGTTCATGTTTGAAAGACCAGACTTAGGATTAACTTCATTTTAATAAAGGCACATCCCACACATTGTAAGTCCAATGTCATTTGTGAGGAGATGGGTTTGATTGGGTCATGGGAATATCACTCTACTTTCTTTGAGAGAGTTTTGCAACACATTTCAAATCTCTGCTTCTCATTTCACACTATCTGGCTCACAAGTGAAGGTGACGAGAAGTGTCTTCATACTGTGCATCCAGGTTTGTCTATCAGAGCCATAGTTACATATTACACATAGAGATTATTTTCTTATGTTAAGATTTATATATATATATTATACTCATGGAATAAAGATGGATATTATTACAGTGCTTAAATGGCTACTACTGGTATCTATGCATTTTCTCTCTTGGCATATGACATTAACATATAGAATTGTACAGTGAACTTTGGTTTCCAGCAATAGCTGATTAGGTCATTTGGACCAGCTCTCCCATTGAGTACCACTGGAAAAGTAGGAGGAAAATACATATTTGAAAAGTCTGCTTGAATTTATAGATGGGCCAGCAAAGCAGTGAAGATTTGCCAGTTCAGGAACCAGGAAGAGGCAGAAATCCAGAAGAGCACCTTGAGCTGTGGGGTGCTTTGTGGGCCAGATGCAGTGACACCTGCCTCCCAGGCAAGAAGGCAGCTTCTGGGATTCAGAACTAAAGTGTCCCAATACTTAGAAGGTCTCTTGGTCTCTCTAGAATTCAGTGCTCATTGGCCAGGGCTATGATACTCACACTCATTCCTCGGAGGAGCCAAGCTTCAGGTTTGGCTGCCTCTGGGACATTTCATGCTAGAAAAACCCCAACAGGTGTAGGTAAAGGCAGAGGACACCAGCCACCCTTCCATGGAGCTCTGCCCAGTGGTCTCCCCTCACTCCACTGAGGGACAACATGGCCATTTGGCCATTTTGCTATTTTACTAAATTCATGGGGACATGGCCAACGTAAGTAAGAGAACACTGGGAGGTACCTTGGACAGAGTTCCAGGCAGTCACAGTGTTTGGGTCTCTGTGTCCTTTCCCTTCATCTCAACCAAAGAGCATTTGTGGAGGCTGAAGAACAACAGACTTTAAATATCAGAGGTGAATCTAGGACCACTGATCCATTATGGTCAGGAGGCTGGAGCCATGTGGTCCAGCAGTAATGAAGGCTATGAGTCCTTGGTCACCCCAAGGCTCTCCCCAATTAGGAGCTACCTCTCACTGCTGTCAGGGACCCCAGGAGCTGGATATGACCTTTTTTTTTATCATTTCTGATAAGAACCTGGAGAGGTCCCAGAGCATAGACCTTGATCGAAATGGGGCCAGAGTGGAGTCAGGCAAAACTCTGCAATGATTCAGAGGCACCTAAGTGTAAAATAATATCTCAACTCAGAGCTTCCATCAGAGCATCAGGCTCCGTAGTTCCTGTATTTGCACTGTGAGAACTGGGGCTTGATGAGAACAGAAATAGTTACATGTGCAGAAAAGCATATGTAGTTAGAAACCTGGGTCATGATTCAAGGCGTGGGAGGGCCCTTGCCTTTTCCACGGTAGAAAGTGGGGCTTTCTGTCATCTTGGTTCTGATGGGCCAAGTGCAGAAGATATACCTTCCTGCTTTCGGCTGAGTGACTGATAATAGAAGCTGGAATTAAGAGAATCAGTGGCAGCCTCTCTCTCTCCATGCCCCAGCCCAGTAAATCTAAGCCAGGACTTGGGGCTCTGGCACTTTCCTCTCACTGTGCGCTCTCCTTCTCTGGCTCAAAAGAGAACCACATGTAACAGAAACCAAGGGCTACAATTCTCATAGAACCCAGAAAACTGGACTAGGGACCTGGAGAGTCGTGTGCCTGTCATTGCTCCTCCACTCAGGTGCTGTGTGACCGCAGGAGAAGCTCTCTATTCCTAGGGCCTCTTTGATACATCTGTGAATCACGGACAAAATCCTCCATTCTAGCAACATTACTGAAATGCAGGGAGGAACAAGTGACCACTGAGGAGGAAAACAGCAAAGTGATGACATTTACTCCTAGACAAAACTTTTTAGGAGAATGTACCTTAAAGGAAGGAGAAAAACATATAGTACCTGTGATCCCCTGCCAAAAAGGCTGTTTAGTTTACTAATTGTAATTGTTCATCATCTTTCTGTAAAGTTTGGGCAAAACTAGCTCCCTCAACATTTCAAATAAATTAAATACAGACGGTGATTCTATGTCAGTTTAGGTCTACAGCTTTTCCTTTGTGTGAAACCGAAAGAGAATGGGAACGTCTTCATTTATCTGTGGTGGCCAGGGGACCCTCAGAAGCTTGGAAATGACCCTATATCATCCATTTTCAATTGACTCACTCTATCCTCTGGAATCCCAGGTAATTCATACTCTTAAAAGATCTCATGTTCCTAGACATGATAGGTTAGAAAAGGTAATATTTCTGTTTTAATTTGATAGGGCTGCCATAATAATGCACCAAATGCTGGGTGACTTAAGTAATAAATGTTTATTGTCTCACAATTCTGGAGGCTAAAGGTGCAAGGTCAAGGTGCTGCAGAGTTTATTTCTTCTGAGGTCTCTTTCCTTGGCTTGTAGCTGGCCACTTCTCCTTCTGCCTTCTCAAGATAGGGTTTCAACATATGGATTTTGGTGGCATAGGTACATGATTCTTCTTCTAAAGGTATGGATCATCTTTGGCTGTGGATAGTCTAAAGTCTAAAAGACGGTACATCGCTTTGGCTTAACTGTTTCTCTTGGTTTTCTGAAATTTTGGTCTCACAATAGAAACAAACAAGAAAGAGAACCAAAGTCTAATTCTTCCTGGAAGGTGAACCTCCTCTCTAACTCTGGGTTATCCCAGACACTAAGATGTGGCGCAGCTCCCCAAAGTCCTACTCACTCTAATGATTCTGTTTCTGTCTTTTTAACTGGGAAGAAGAGTCTCTCTCAGGAGAGTAACCTCTTCTGATGCTGTATGGGCTTTATTCTCCTTAAACTTAAAGAATGTAAGAGATCTTAATAAAAAGGAAAATATTCGCCAAATTTTTATCACACTCATAATTTTTGTACCTTTTAAAATGCCCCATATTGTGTTGAGTTTATTTTTAAATACGCTTTATTGGTACATAATATTTGTACATATTTATGAGGTACATGTTATCATTTGATACATGCGTAGAATGTGTGTATAATAAGTCAGGATATTTAGGCTATCCATCACCTCAAGCACTTATCATTTATTTGTGATGGGAACATTTTAAATCCACTATTATAGCTATTTTGAAATATACATTTTTGTTAACTTTAGTCAGTCTGCTGTGCTATCAAACATTAGAACTTATTTTCTCTATGTAACTGAACATTTGTATCCATTAATCTGCCTCTCAATATTTTCTCACTCCTCTATTCTTCCCAGTTTCTGGTAACTGTCATTCTACCCTCTCTACCTCCCTGAGGCTAATCTTTTTTTTTTTTTTTTTGAGACGGAGTCTCGCTGTGTCTCAGGCTGGAGTATGGGTATGCTGATCTCTGCTCACTGCTTTCCGGCCTCCCGGTTCACGCCATTCTCCCGCCTCAGCCTCCCAAGTAGCTGGGACTACAGGCGCTCACCACCACGCCCGGGTTAGTTTTTTTTTTTTTTTTTTTTTGTATTTTTAGTAGAGACGGGTTTCACTCATGTTAGCCAGGATAGTCTCTGATCTCCCCTGACCTTGTGATCCACCCGCCGCCTCCCAAAGTGCTCGATTACAGGCTTGAGCCACCGCCGTTAACCTTTTGATCCCAAGCATATATGAGCGGACAACATGTGATATCTGCCTTTCCTTGCTTGGTTTACTTCACCTAAGGTAATGACCTTCAGTTCCACCCATGTTCTTGAAACTGTCAGGATTTCATTCTTTTTTATGACTGAATCACATTCCATTGTGTATATATACCACCGTTTATTCATTCACCCATTGCTGGATTCACCCTTTGATTTCATATCTTTGCTATGTGCGTAGTGCTTCAATAAACCTAGGGGTGCAGGTACTGTTTTGATAACATTGATTTCTTTTGCTGGATAAATACCCAGGAGCAGAGTTTTGTTGGATCAAATAGTAGTTCTATTTTTTGTTTTTTTGAGAAATCACTATACTGTTTTCCATAACTGTTATACTTATTTACTTTCCCACCAAGCTGTACTACAGTTCCTGTTTCTCCACATGCTCGCCAGCATCTATTACTTTTTCTTACTAATAGCCATTCTAACTAGGATAAGATGATATTTCATTGTAGTTTTGATTTGCATTTTCCTGATATTTAATAATGCTGAGTGTTTTTTGTATACCTGTTAGCCATTTGTATGTCTCCTTTTGTGAAATCTCTATTCAGACCTTCTGTCCACTTTTTAATTGGATTATTTGTGTTTTTTACTGCTGAGTTTTTGAGTTCCTTGTATAGTCTAGATATTAGTTCCTTGTTGGATGAATACATAGTAAGTATTTTCTCTACTCAACAGGTTACCTTCCTTCTTCATTCTGTTAATTTTTCCATTTGCTGTGTTGAAGCTATTTAGTTAAATATAGTCCTATTTGTCTATTTTTATTTTTGTTGTCTGTGCTTTTGACATGTTAGCCATAAAGTCTTTGCCTAGACACATGTCTAGAGTGTTTCCTGTATGCATTCCTCTAGTCGTTTTACAGTTTGAGGACTTACATTTAAATCTGTAATCCATTTTGAGTTGGTTTTTGTGTGTGGTAAAAGGCAGGGGTCTAGTGGTATTCCTCTGCATCTGGTAGCATTTTCTCAGCTCTATTTAAGAGACTTGCTCTTTCCCCATTGTATATTCTCGCTTCCTTCGCCAAAAATGAGTTGGCTATCAATGTATGGATTTATATGTGAGTTCTCAGTGCCCTGCCGGGTTTTGTCCGTCGTTTTATGCCCAGTACCATGCTGATTTGTTGGTTACTATAATCTCATAGTATATTTTGAATTCAGGTAGTGTGATGCCTCTGGCTTTGTTCTTTTTGCTCATAATTGCTTTGGCTATTTGGGAAATTTTACGCTTCCATATGCATTTCATATTTTTTTCTACTTCTGTGAAGAATGATATTGGTATTTTGATAGGGATGGAATTGAATCTGTCAATTACTTTGAGTAGTATGAACATTTTAACAATATTATTTCTTCCAATTTATGTGCATGAAATATGTTTCTTTTTTTTTTTCCTTAGAGACAGGATGTCACTGTTTTCTAGGCTGGACTTAAATTCCTGGGCTCAAACAATTATTCTGTCTTATCCTCCCAAAGTGCCAGGATTACAGGTGTGTGTCACCATGCCTGGCTCTTTCAGTTTTGTGTACTCTTCAATTTCTTTCATCAAAGCTTTATAGTTTTTGTTTTATTTTCTGGGATAAATTGATTCTTAGTATTTTATCTTCTTTGTGATTTGTAAATGGTGTTGTTTTCTTGATTTCTTTTTCAGATTGTATGGTGCTGGTATATATAAATGCTATGAAAGTTTTCACATTGATTTTGTATCCTGCAGTTTTACTAAATTTATTAGTTCTAACCATTTATTTGGTGGAATCTTCAGGTTTTTCTGAGTAAAAGATCATGTCATTTGCGAATAAGGGTCAGTTGACTTTCTCCTATGCTATTTGGATGCCCTTTATTTCCTCTTCTTGCCTGATTGCTCTGGCTAGAACTTCTAGCACTACGTGGAATAAAAGTGGTGAAAGTGGGAGTCTTTGTCTTGTTCCAGATCTTAGAGGAGAGACTGTAAGTTTGTCTCCATTCAGAATAATGTTAGCTATATATTTGTCATATATGGACATAACATGTTTTATTATTCTCTTGGTGCATTGTTGGATTTGGTTGCTAGTATTTTTAATTATTATCTATGTCATCGACACTGTAATTTTTGTTATAAGCACTTTAAAACAAAAGTTTAAAGAAATGACATCTGAGTTCCAACCACCTGCCTCACTCCTGACAAATACAGCCATATGACTCTTGCCACTATCAATGTACACAAAGATCCCTTTTTCTCCCTTCAATTCCGCTTCCCTATCCCCAGCAGCCATTGATCTGATGACTATCATGATAGCGTAATTCTTCCTGTTTTAATATTTCACACAAATCTACTCATCCCTTACGGCCTCCCCTGTGCCTGGCTTTTTGCGATTGGGGTAATATCTATGTGATGTATCCATGTTGGTGCACGTATCAGTAGTTCATTTTTATTGCTGATAATATTCCATCGTATGATTTGATCATGATTGTTGCACATTGGCAGTTATTTGATTTTTTGCTATTATAAATAAAGAAACTGTGAACATTCCTATAGACGGATTTTTGACAAAATCTTCATTTCTCTTGAGTAAATACTGAGGAATGGAAATGGTAGCCATACGGTACTAGCTTGTTTAACTTTATTACATCATACAAAACTGATTTTCAAAGTGGCTTGTTTTATATTCCTATAGGTAATGGATGAGAGTACAGATGTTCAACATCCTTGCCAACATTTATATTATTAATCATTTTAAATTTAAGCCTCTGTCTGTTGCTTAGTGGTTTCTCACTGTGGTTTTACTTTGTGTTTTTCCTTGGAAGACAATTGGCCATTCATATATCTTCTTTTGTAGTGTTTCAGATTTCTCTACAGATTGTGGAAGGTGCTAAATAAACATGAGTTCTCTTTCTCTAGTGCTGGACATAAAGCAGAATGTTCAGAGTCCATCCACACCTCCCAATCTGGCCAACCACACACCATATTTGCCTCTAGAAGTTCCTGCTCCTTCATCCCTCTTTCACAGTCTATCCACTTCATTCTAGCTCCAGCTCACACTCCTCCAGGAAATCGGTTACTGTGAAGGTCACTAACATGCTCAGTATTGTCATCTCTCCATCTGTTTTACTTCTCTGTGTTTCTCCCCACACTCACAACTCTTTTTATTTTGCTCAATTTCTATGGATTCACTTCACAAATTTATACTATGAATTAGTTCTAGCTGGAAGTAAAAATAGGGAATTATAAGAAATATTTGCGAAGCCGCCACTCAGGTTTATCAATTCAGGTGACATTTTAACATTATGAGCTATGTACACAGAAAATAATAGAAATACACAGAAAATAATAAATACATGTAGATAGCCCTGATTTTACATAGTTCTGATATGCATGTGTTTCAGTCAATACTGTACTGAGCAAACCAAGAACTGCTGGTGAATGTTTGTCTTGAATTTGATGTATTTCCTTATATTCTTACTAAGTTTTAGAAAAGTCTCTCTGTTTGACATGCTTTCAGTCTTTTTTTTTTTTTGGAAACAGAGTCTCTGTCTGTCACGTGGGCTGAAATGCAGTGGCATAAACACAGCTCACTTCAGCCTCGACCTGCCAGACTCAAGCAATTCCTCCCACCTTGGCCTCTTGAGTAGCTGGGACTAGAGGCTTGCACCACCAGGCCTGGGTAATTTTTGTACATTTTGTAGAGATGGGGTTTTGCTATGTTTCCCAGGCTGGCCTGGAACTCCTGGGGTCAAGCAACCTGCTCTCCTTGGCCTCCCAAGGTGCTAAGATTACAGGCGTAGGTCCCCACACCTGGCTTTGCTTTTAAACCTTTTATAAATTGTTTCTTGCTGATCTTATCATTCATTGCTGAGACCAGCTCGGTCGGGGAGACCCCAACCCAGCGGCACTAGAGGAATTAAAGACACACACACAGAAATATGGCCTGTGGAGTGGGAGATCGGGGTCTTACAGCCTTCAGAGCTGAGAGCCTCGAACAGAGATTTACCCACATATTTATTGACAGCAAGCCAGTGATAAGCATTATTTCTATAGATTATAGATAACTAAATGCATTTCTTACAGGAAATAAAGGGATGGGCCGAAACAAAGGGATGGGCTTTGACTAGCTATCTGCCGCAGGAACATGTCCTTAAGGACAGATTGCTCATGCTATTGTTTGTGGTTCAGGAACACCTTTAAGCAATTTTCCGCTGTGGGTGGGCCAGGTGTTCCTTGCCCTCATTCCGGTAAACCCACAACCTTCAGCGTGGGCGTCATGGCCATCAGGAACAAGTCACAGTGCTGCAGAGATTTTGTTTATGTCCAGTTTTGGGGCCAGCTTATGGCCAGATTTGGGGGCCTGTTCCCAACAATTCTTTTGCTTGTTTTTTCAGTTAACGTGGTCTATGAGACGAATCAATGTTCAGACAAATAGTTCATTTGTTTTGGTTGCAGGATAGTATTCCATGGCAGGAATGTGCTACAATTTATGTCTTCCCCTTTTCATTGACCTCTACATAGTCTCTAGTAGAGACATTGCTGCAATGAACATGCTGGGACATTGCTTTCTGGTTCCAGGAATATGCGAGCTCCCCTAGGATATTTAAATTTTAAATTTAAATAAATAAATAAAAATTCTACCTCCCCAAAACTCCTCAGGACCCACACGCAGGCACTGCAGCAGCGACTGGAGAAGAGGGCCCTGGGAACAGGAAGGACACCACCGCTTGGCCTCGGGCACCTGAAGGACAACCTGGAGGGCTCCGGGAGCACAGCAAAGGCCCAGGCAGAGCCAACCCTCACAGACCCAGGGAAGGGCAGCGCCACAGGCCAGCAGGACAGGCCCACCGCCGCGGAGAGGGGCTGCCCAAAAGGCAACAGCCACAGGAGATGAGCAGGGGTAGGACTCATCTCCCCAACCCCACCGACGCCACGAGGCAGAGGGCGGGGACAGCGAGGTCGACCGGATTCCGCACCCCTGTCTCCCACGCAGCACCCATGGGCAGGGAGGAGAGACTACGGGCTGCAGGCAGAACGAGAAGAGTGGTCACGTTAGCCATGTCAGTCCCTCATGTGTGGTACCTCCTGCCCCGCCCGGGAGAACGTGACGTCACCACATCCATCACTTGTTCTCTTTCACTCTTCCCATTCTTTCCTCTTCCCGATATATTTATACAGTAATTATGTTTAGTTTGTTGTAACCAAGCGAGTTATAGAGAAACGCCACACTTTGAGACAAATGATGGAGTCCTTTATTAGCCGGAGACCGGGAGGCAGCTAGCGCTCAAAATTCTCTCGGCCCCGAAGAAGGGGCTAGATTTTCTTTTATACTATGGTCTAAATAGGGGAGGGGGGTTTAACTGAAGCAATTTTACAGAAGCAGAATAGGCAAAAAAAATTAATTGGTTATAGAAGAAGTTACAAAAAATAAACAGTTCCAGGGGCAGGGGCTTAAACCAATATCATTAAAAGATAAATGCAGGCGCTTTAGGTACCTTCCACTGAGCACATTCCCAGGAGCTGCTGGTACAGCCTGCCTCAATATCTTATCAGCAGGTGCATTCCTGGATGTGCTTGGAGTCAGTTTGCACTAGTTATTCCCTTAAGGGGGATAAAGGAGGCTGCAAGTGAAGAAACTAAAATGGAGTCTGTCCGGCTGTCTCTCCTGGGAGAGAGTCACTCAGGTAAAAACAAGGCAACGTATCACAAGTTCAGCCATTCCTTATTTCTTTATTTCTTTTTCTGTGACTAATCTTCTCATATGACAACTTGACTACTTTTCACTTGCTTCGTAGTATTTGCTCTTCCTCAAGGTAATACTTGCCTTTGTTTTTGTTTATTTTCTTTTACTTTTTTTTTTTTTCCTGGCTGTGTCACCAGGCTGTGCAGTGGCCTGATCTCGGCTCACTGCACCCTCTGCCTCCCAGGTTCAAGCGATTCTCCTGCCTCAGCCTCTCGAGTAGCTGGGACTACAGGCATGCGCCACAACGCCCGGCTAATTTTTGTATTTTTAGTAGAGACGGGGTTTCACCATGTTGGCCGGGATAGTCTCGATCTCTTGACCTCGTGATCCACCCTCCTCGACCTCCCAAAGTGCTGGGATTCCACAAGGCATAAACCACCTCGCTTTCAGCCTGTTTATTTTCTTGACTCATTGTTTAACTTTGATATCTGTTCCATTTCTGTGACTCTTTTAAGAAGTTAGAGACTTTGGACAGTTTATTAATTTTACTTTCTTGGAAATGTCCCTCCTGGGCCCTTGTGGTTGCTTCCATCATCAGGACTGGGAGGCTCTCCTATGGGGCAGAATCACCATCCTGGGATGTCCCTCCACCACCATCTGGGGCAGTGCGCACATGCAGTGGAGCCACCTGGGGTCATGACAGATGCGGACTGGTTCAAGGATGTCAGGGCTGGGCCTGTGAGGCGTTTCTGTCTGGTTTCATGAGATGCTGATTCTGCTTTGGTTGTGGGTGATAGCTGGGGGTAGCAAGGATCTCTCTTTTTTGTCTCCAAGTTTTCTGTGTCTCTTTTTTCACTTAGTAAGCACATACTAATATATTTTCAATGAATTCATGTGCTTTTTTCCTAAGTTAATAAGAGAGCTAATTATTTTTTATTGTGCGAAAACCATATTATGGGGTACGTATCATAGCCGACAAGTATAAGTACTATCGCATATTAACTGTAAGCCCATTGTTATGCAACAGATCTCTAGAACGTTTCATTTTGCAAAACTGAAACTCTATGCTCCAAAACTCCTCATGAATCCCCAACTGAACCCCTGGCAGTGCCATTCTACTTTCAGGTTCTAAGAGTTTAGACACCTCATATAACTAGAATTGTGCAGTATTGGAATTTCCTTATGATTGGCTTATTTCACTTAGCATTGTTCTCCAGGTTCATCCATGTTGCGGCATATAACAGAATTTCCTTCTTTTTAAGGTTGAATCATATTCCGTTGTCTACATAGACCACATGTTTTTCATCTATGCAGGTGTTGATGGCTGCTTTGTTTGCTTCCTTGTCTTGGCTATGGTGAGTAATGCTGCTGTGAATACGGGTATGCAATGTTTTCCGTTTTCACACCTTTCTCATTTTGGTGGAATTAATGTTTTTGTAGCTACTTGTGACAGCACATATTTAAAGTATGTTTGCATGTTTCATTGTGTCCATTGTTGTTTTGATTCTCTCCTGGAAGAGGATAGAAATGTATGAAGGTGCTATTTGGCACAGCATTTAATGGTGAAGAAAGAGACAGTGTAACTGACCACTGCTGGGTCTCAGCATCCTACAATTTCAGAACTACTGTGAATACAAAAAGAATAAAAAACAGTGCTGTCCAGAAAGGGGGAGTCATCCCAAAATATGGTGGCCCTGGGACAACTGGCCTCCCTGCCCGGCCTCTTCCATGGGGGCCCTTTTCTGCAGTGACTGGGGTTTCTTCCCATTTCTCTCTATCCTGTGTCCTGACCCAAAAGACAAGGCATGTCTGCAGCTGTGCCCACACTTGGAATGTGTCAGTACATTATAAACACTGGCTCAGTGGTATCAGTACATTATAAACTTTGGCTTATTATGGGTTATTTTATTATTTATTAAGTGTGTATTTTGATTTCACTTTACTGACAACACAATAAACCAGGACAATCTAGTGATCGCATCCTCTTTCTTATGTAAAAAAGCACCTTCGAGGAACGTGAGAAGGAGACAGTTTTCACTAGAGTTGGTTAAGGGAGAGCCAGATGGGCTGGGCAGGAGGATTTTTACCTGGAACCTGTGTGATGAGCTGTGACATCCCTCTGCCCACCTTCAATCTCAGCCCCAGCATCCACCTCCTGGGCGCAGAAGCAGTGCAGCGGCGCCACCTGGTGGTCTGTGCTCTTCTATTCCCAGATCAAGCACAGCCCTGAAATCCACCTGTCCCTCCTCTGTGCCAGGGTTTCTTCACTGGACACCAGCATGAGTCAACTTTCCTGTAAAGCAGAATGAGCATGAGATGGGACCATGTTAGAGGAGGAATGGTGTCATCTCCACCTC
>NW_022160368.1:0-402 GCF_008728515.1 Papio anubis | reverse complement strand
TTTCTTTCTTTCCTTCCTTCCTTCCTTCCTTCCTTCCTTCCTTCTCTTTCTTTCTTTCCTTCCTTCCTTCCTTCCTTCCTTCCTTCCTTCCTTCTTTCTTTCTTCTCTTTCTTTCTTTTTCTTGACAGAGTCTTGCTCTGTCACCCACGCTGGAATGTGGTGGCACAATCTTGGCTCACTGTAATCTCCCCCTCCCATGCTCAAGTGATTTTCCTTCCTCAGCCTCCCGAGTAGCTGGGATTACAGGCACCCGCCACTATGCCTGACTTTTTTTTTTTGTATTTTTAGTAGAGATGGGGTTTCACCATGTTGGTCAGGCTGGTCTCAAACTCCAGCCTCAGGTGGTCTGCCCACTTCCACCTCCCAGAGTGCTAGGATTACAGGTGTGAGTGACTGTGCCGG
>NW_022160367.1:0-402 GCF_008728515.1 Papio anubis | reverse complement strand
TTGTGTGTGTGGTATGCGTATGTGGTGTGTATGTGCAGTGTGGGGTGTATGGTAGTGTGTGGTATGTTTGTGTGGTGTGTGTTTGTGTGTATGTGGGGGTATGGTGTGTTTGTGTGTGTGCATGTGGTGTGTATGTACAGTGCGGGGTGTGTGTGTAGTATGCGGTATGTTTGTGTGGTGTGTGGTGTGTGTGGTGTGTGTGTGTGGTGTGTGCTGTGTGTAGTGTGGTGTGTGGTGTGTGTAGTGTGTTTGTGTGTATGTGGCAGTGTGGTGTGTTTGTGTGGTGTGTGTTTGTGTGTATGTGGCGTGTATGTACAGTGTGGGGTGTGTGTGTAGTATGCGGTATGTTTGTGTGGTGTGTGGTGTATGTGGTGTTTATATGTGGGGGTGTGGTGTGTTTGT
>NW_022160366.1:0-403 GCF_008728515.1 Papio anubis | reverse complement strand
ATCTCCAAGACAATCCTAAGTCAAAAGAACAAAGCTAGAGGCATCACACTACCTGACTTCAAACTATACTACAAGGCTACAGTAACCAAAACAGCATGGTACTGGTACCAAAACAGAGATATAGTTTTGGTACAGAACAGAGTCCTCAGAAATAATACCACATATCTACAGCCATCTGATCTTTGACAAACCTGAGAGAAACAAGAAATGGGGAAAGGATTCCCTATTTAATAAATGGTGTTGGGAAAATTGGCTAGCCATAAGTAGAAAGCTGAAACTGGATCCTTTCCTTACTCCTTATATGAAAATTAATTCAAGATGGATTAGAGACTTAAATGTTAGACCTAATACCATAAAAACCCTAGAGCAAAACCTAGGTAGTACCATTCAGGACATAGGCATG
>NW_022160365.1:0-403 GCF_008728515.1 Papio anubis | reverse complement strand
ATCATAACACCACGGGATAAGTGGTAATAGAGGCACATACAGAGTGATGGGAGGGGACAGAGGGTAGTGTGTGTGGAGTCTGTCACATGACGGTCCTGATGAATCACACCTTCCAGTCTTGTGTATTTCCCTCCCTTTGAATCTGGACTAGGCCTGTCACTCATTTCTTGCCAACAGAATGTGGCAGAAATGACACTGTGACTTTTCTTCTGTATTGTTAATTCCTTCGCTCTTTTGCACTGAATTCTGAAAGAAGTTCTTGGGAATTTCTTGGCTTATTAATTGCTCCCCAGCTGTATCCACTGTGCTATTTATTTTATTTTCATTCTCCCTCCACGGTCTCTAATTGATATTTTTCTTTCTTTTCTTTCTTTCTTTCTTTCTTTTTTTTTTTTTTTTTTTG
>NW_022160364.1:0-404 GCF_008728515.1 Papio anubis | reverse complement strand
AGGCGGGCGCCTGTAGTCCCAGCTACTTGGGAGGCTGAGGCAGGAGAATGGCATAAACCCGAGAGGCAGAGCTTGCAGTGAGCTGAGATCCGGCCACTGCACTCCAGCCTGGGCGACAGAGCGAGACTCCGCCTCAAAAAAAAAAAATAAATAAAATAAAATAAAAATAAATTCAAAAAATTAGAAAATTTTAAAAATAAAATAAAATAAATTTAAAAAAATAAAAATAGGCCAGGCGCAGTGGCTCATGCCTGTAATCCCAGCACTCTGGAAGGCTGAGGCAGGCGGATCACGAGGTCAAGAGATCAAGACCATCCTGGCTAACACGGTGAAACCCCATCTCTACTTAAAAAAAAAAATAAACTAGCCGGGCGCGGTAGCGGGCGCCTGTAGTCCCAGCTACT
>NW_022160363.1:0-404 GCF_008728515.1 Papio anubis | reverse complement strand
ATGTGTGTGTGTGCATGTGTATGTATGTGTATATGTGTGTGGTGTGTGTGTGTGGTGTGTGTGGTGTGTGTGTGTGGTGTGTGCATGTGTATGTATGTGTATATGTGTGTGGTATATGTGTGTGTGTGGTGTGTGTGTGGTGTGTGTGTGCATGTGTATGTATGTGTATATGTGTGTGGTGTGTGTGTGTGTGGTGTGTGTGTTGTGTGCGCATACACATATACACACACATACACACATACACACCACACACATACACACACACCACACACATATACACATACATACACATGCACACACACACCACACACACACATATACCACACACATATACACATACATACACATGCACACACCACACACACACCACACACACACACCACACACATATACACATACATACA
>NW_022160362.1:0-404 GCF_008728515.1 Papio anubis | reverse complement strand
CTTTCTCTTTGGTATCGGAGGATATTTCCTTTGGCCCTAGTGTCTTCAAAGGGATCAGAAATATCTGTTCTCAGATTCCACAGAAATAAGGCTGGCAAAGAGATCCACGAAATACAGATGTAACTCTGACAGTGGAAGTCACACATGACAATGCACTTTCTCAGAAAGCTTCTTTCCAGTTTTTCTCTGAGGATATTTTCTTTTTCACCATAGCCCTCTATGGGCTTCCAAATATCCATTTGCGAATTCCACAAGAACAGGCTTATCGAGTGGCTTCTTGATGGGAAAGCTGTAACTCTGTGAGATGAATTAACAGAACACAAAGCAGTTTCTCAGAAAGCTTCTTTCCAGTTTTTCTCTGAGGATATTTTCTTTTTCACCATAGAGGGCTATGGTGAAAAAGA
>NW_022160361.1:0-404 GCF_008728515.1 Papio anubis | reverse complement strand
CTGGGGGTGTGTAGGGGGGTGGCTTCTGCAAACACTAAACCTGGGAGAGAAGCACAAACTTAAAGATTAGAGTCTGTTGAGCTGTGTGCATTTACAAGAGATTCTGAATTCAGTATTTTTAGCTCAAGAAGCTGGAAGTGGCCGGGTGCGGTGGCTCACACCTGTAATCCCAGCACTTTGGGAGGCCGAGGCCGGCGGATCACGAGGTCAGGAGATCGAGACCATCATGGCTAACATGGTGAAACCCTGTCTCTACTAAATATACAAAAAATTAGCCGGGCGTGGTGGTGGATGCCTGTAGTCCCAGCTATGTGGGAGGCTGAGCCAGGAGAATGGCGTGAACCTGGGAGGTGGAGCTTGCAGTGAGCAGAGATCATGCCACTGTACTCCAGCCTGGGCAACAG
>NW_022160360.1:0-25315 GCF_008728515.1 Papio anubis | reverse complement strand
CTGTCACTCTGCCCTCTCCCTAAATAAAATGTGGACTCATTAGGCCAGGATGAAGGACAGATACAGGGAAGGAGAGGCTGTAACCAGAAGGCAGTAGAAAGCCCAGACCTCCCCAAGGGCCTCTGCGGCACTCAGTCCCTGTTGAGTCAGAGATAGGGAGAAGCCAGGAGGTAGGGGAGTTGGTGAGGGGAGCAGCCTTGATGAGCAGGAGGTGGAGAGACAGAGACGGAGATGGAGATGGAGACAAAGAGATACAGACAGAGACAGAGAGAGAGAGAGAGAGGTGGAGAGAGACAAAGACAGAGACGGGGAGAGACAGAGATGAAGAGAGACAGAGAGACAGAGGTGGAGAGAGACAAAGACAGAGATGGGGAAAGACAGAGATGGAGAGAGACAGAGAGAGAGAGACAGGTGGAGAGAGACAGAGATGGGGAGACAGAGATGAAGAGAGACAGAGTGAGACAGAGATGGAGAGAGACAGAAATGGAGAGAGACGGATGAGGAGAGACAGAGATGAAGAGAGACAGAGAGGGATAGATGAAGAGATAGAGATGAACAGAGACAGAGATGAAGAGAGACAGAGTGAAACAGAGATTCATTCCTTTTTGCTACTCTATGCCAAACTCTTCATGGTGTAATTGCACATAAGCTCCCAGCAGGACCCAGACAGCCCCTGTTGGAGGCTACTTTTGGTGTAACCAAACTCTATCTAAAACTCTTAACCATACCTCCATCACCCAGTCCCTTTGCGTTCCGGTATCTTTAGTGCCTAGCTTAACCCTATATAGCGAAGGAGAATTGTCTGAACTAGCTTCCCAGCTCAGCTCCAGCAATAACATCCAAAAGCGGGCTGTTTTTCTTCCCTTAATTATCGGGGTTTCCCTAGCTTCAACAATTTAATGCCCCCTTAACCCCCGGACCACCGGTATGGCTACTGCCTGTAGTACAGCAGATGCTTCCATTCCTAATTCCCATACTAATCCTCTGCCTTATGTTATGTCTTGCTCCCATTCTAATAAAATTTCTCCGAGCCAAGGTTCAAGAGATCACCTGAGTCACCTTCAACCAAATGCTCCTGCATCCCTACACCCAACTGCCAACCTCAGACCCTAACTACGCCCCTTAACAGCAGGAAGCAGCCAGACAGACCACGGAGCCCTAAATTCTTATAATCAATAAGAGGTTGGACTGTTTGGGTGAAGGAGAAAGGACAAGATGGAGGAAGGTGAACAAGAAGGCATAATCCATGTTGCTTCCGGGTTCTTCCTCACCAACTTTCCCGCGCGCGGGAAGATGCAGATCAACCGAGCATGCGCCAGGTGATGTCAATCCGAAGAGATCGAAACTTACCCGGCCACGCCTACGGAGACGCCCCTATCACGCCCTTATCCTGCCCACTGCCCTCCCCCTTCCAGTACCAATGCATAAAAGTCTGCCACTGGCAGGAGCCAGTGTGACTTCTTCGGCCCCCGCATTTGTGGACCGGAGAACATCACCCGAGAGCGCCGGCGTGACTTCCCTGGCCCCCCACACCTGAGGACCAGAGAACCTCGTCTGAGAGTGTGTGCATATTTGCAATAAAAGACTGCCACTTTCTTATGTACTTTGGCCTCATGTTTAATTACTTAGCTCTCCTAAATTAAGTTACATTAAATTAAAACAGTAATCCCGCTCAAAACAGCCCTGAGAAACATCGCCCATTATCTCTCCATACCACTCCCCAAAATTTTCACCACCCCAACACTTTACCACTATTTTGTTTTATTTTTCTTATTAATATAAGAAGACAGGAATGTCAGGCCTCTGAGCCCAAGCTAAGCCATCATATCCCCAGTGACCTGCACATATACATCCAGATGGTCTGAAGCAACTGAAGATCCACAGAAGTGAAAATAGCTTAACTGATGACATTCCACCATTGTGATTTTTTCTACCCCACCCTAACTGATCAATGTACTTTGTAATCTCCTCCACCCTTAAGAAGGTTCTTTGTAATTCTCCCCACCCTTGAGAATGTACTTTGTGAGATCCACCCTCTGCCCACAAAACTTTGCTCATACCTCCACCGCCTATCCCAAAACCTATAAGAACTAATGATAACCCACCACCCTTTGCTGACTCCCTTTTCAGACTCAGCCCGCCTGCACCCAGGTGAAATAAACAGCCATGTTGCTCACACAAAGCCTGTTTGGTGATCTCTTCACACTGAAACACTTCTGAAGGTAGAGGAAATTATCCCTCCCTCCTCACCGTTGCTCGCAGGGGTCGTGAATGTTGGCCTTTTTCTTCTTTTTTCAGGATGGACAGGTGAACAGCAGCTCCCTTGCTTCCCTCCTGGCCAGGGCTGGTGCACATGGCTCAAGGCTGTCCAAGAGCAGGCTGGCCTGCATCCACCACCACGTGTCCACGGAGTCTTCCCCTCCCAGGGCCAAGGGATCTGGCTCTGTCAGAGAGCAATTAAGTTTCTCCCCCAGTTGGAGGAATCCATTTGCATAAGAATGAGACGTTCTTCCTCAGGCATCTTTTTCTATTCTCCACCCTGTCAGCAGCTAACACAGCTGTGCATTTAAGCTGTCTTTTCCTTTACTGGGTTAACAGTGAGGCTTTTTAAATATATATATAAAGACGTTTTACTAGGCCAGGTATAAGTTTCACTGTTTATATTCTCCCAAGCTGTAGCCAATCTGGTGTGCTTTGCATGTCTTTCTCTATGGTCAGCAGCAAACATTGCTGCAGGCCTCCATCTTGTTTTATGTTCTTGGAAGTGTGGCCTGTAACCATATGGCAAAGCTTTGTTTAGCCTCTGCCATTTTAAAATGGTGGTGCAGGCTCAATTCTGACTTAGGGAATGAGTCCTTTCTGGTTTGAAATCTGTGTGACCTTTGCTATTTGTTGATTCTCTTCTCCTCCATGGACTGCCTTTGTTTTTCCTTTCTGTAAGCATTTAGTAAAGCTTGAAAGTCAGAAATATTGGCTGCTTGACCTGGCTAAAGTAAGATAATCAGGGATTTAAAAGGATTTTCTTAAAGAGCACTCAGCTTAATTAAAAGTGGATATCCAAGTTATAGGTATATTTAAAAGACCTTTATGTTTTTCTCTTCCTATATCTCGTTTTGCTGGGAAATGGTTTTTTTTCTGAGTTAGTTGAATTATTTTTCTTCATTTTGCCTTGCCACCCTTAATGCATGCATGAGAGGGGGCAAACCTCTATTTTCCTCATGGAATCCCAAGAATTAAAAGCAGATGGATCCCTCTCAAAATCTGGTTTTGCCTCCTAGTTATGCCTGTTTATTAGGCCTTAGAATTTGCATGTTTTCCTAGCCCTGTCTCTTAATGGGCTCCACCCAGAGGCCAATCATCCAGTTAGGAGATTGGCAAACAAAAACATCTTATGGATACCGAGTCTTCTTCTGCCTGTCTATGAAGTTATGTATGTGTTGTGTGTGTGATGTCTGTAAAAAAGAGCTCTAATAAATTGACTTAAAGAAAGATAAGTGTTTGGATCAAATATTTTTTAAAGGTGAGATAAAAGCTGTTGTACCTTTCAGTTCACATGACTTTAATCTTTGAGAAATAAAAACAGCCTTAAAGATTATTGGTAAAATTCAGATGTTGTCAAAATGTAAATATTTGCTTAGGGTTAAAGGATTGTTTTGAATTATGTAAGATAAAGCCGAAAGTTCAAACAAGCTGTGGAAGGAGTGTAAAAATTAATCTTGCAAAAGAAATTCTGTATATGAACATATTAACTAAATTCAAAGGAGTATTCCATTGTTTTTCTATAAATTAAGCATTGAAATAAAGGCACAACAAGGTATTCTTAAGGCACTAATCTGCTCCTCTGCAAAATTTGTAAAGGGTTATAAAAGGGCTTTTTTTTTTTTTTTAATTTCTGAGTCATCTTTTTGGCAAAATAAGTATGGTAATCTGGAATTTTATTTCATGACATCAAGTGTTTTAAATCTCTAACATTTAATAGGCTTCCCAAAATCACTTTTTGGATGCTACAGAGGGCCCCTGGAGCATCCAGAAAAGAGGTAAACATGAATGTTTGACATGTTTAGGTACATGGGATTGCCAAAGAGATGTTAAATCTTATTCAGGTTATATTTTAGTGAATAATATTAGTATACGTTCCAAAATTGTGTGGGATTTCTAAAATTCCAATGTCTGAGTATATGCTATTAATCACAATTAAAGTTGTTATGTTAAGTTATTGTAAACTACGAAGATAATCAAATTTCTTTGTCCATTGTGTTTCAGACTGTAACTATCCTGGATATTTTGCTACTCACAGACAATTGTTGTCTTGTTTTGATCCTCTTCCCATGATGGTTTATCATCAGCTATAGAACTTTCACAGGTGCTCTCAAATGCAGGTTTCTGATAACTGAATCAATTTTTTTGACTTTTGCTTGGAATTTGCTCATCCTCACTTTGTTTTTTAGAGTCAAGGAAACATATTTTGAGCTACTTATGGTCTTTAAAAATTAAGATATCCTCCTGTGAACAAAATTTGGAGCATACTTGTCTCTCTCCCTCTCCCTTCTGCCTGGCTTCTCCAGAATTTGGAAACTAGTTGTGAATATTCTTAACTTATGGCAATATAGTTGCTTGCAGCAGTGCAATAAGAATCCATTTTCTTTATTATTATTATTATTATTATACTTTAAGCTCTGGGGTACATGTGCAGAACGTGCGGGTTTGTCACATAGGTATGCATATGCTATGGTGGTTTGCTGCACCCATCAACCCGTCATCTACATTAAGTATTTCTCCTAATGCTATCCATACCCCAGCCCTCCATCCCCCAACAAGTTCTGGTGTGTAATATTCCCCTCCCTGTGTCCATGTGTTCTCATTGTTCAACTCCCACTTATGAGTGAGAACAGGCAGTGTTTGGTTTTCTCTTCTTGCGTAACTTTGCTGAGAATGATAGTTTCCAGTTTCATCCATGACCCTGCAAAGAACATGAACTCATCCTTTTTATGACTGCATAGTGTTCCATGGTGTATATGTGCCACATTTTCTTTATCCAGGCCAACATTGATGGGCATTTGGGTTGGTTCTGAGTCTTTCCTATTGTGAACTGTGCTGCAATAAACATATGTGTGCATGTGTCTTTCAAATAGAATGATTTGTAATCCTTTGGGTATGTACCCAGTAATGGGATTGCTGGGTCAAATGGTATTTCTGGTTTTAGATCCTTGAGGAATCGCCACACTGTCTTCCACAATGGTTGAACTAATTTACACTCCCGCCAACAGTGTAAAAGCATTCCTATTTCTCCACACCCTTGCCAGCATCTGTTGTTTCCTGACTTTTGTAATGATCGCCATTCTAACTGGCATGAGGTGGTATCTCATTGTGGTTTTGATTGGCATTTCTCTAATGACCAGTGGTCATGAGCTTTTTTTCGTATGTTTCTTGGCCACATAAATGTCTTCTTCTTTTTTTTTTTTTTTTTGAGACGGAGTCTCGCACTGTCGCCCAGGCTGGAGTGCAGTGGCCGGATCTCAGCTCACTGCAAGCTCCGCCTCCCGGCTTCACGCCATTCTCCGGCCTCAGCCTCCCGAGTAGCTGGGACTACAGGCGCTGCCACTTCGCCCGGCTATTTTTTGTATTTCTTAGTAGAGACGGGGTTTCACCGTGTTAGCCAGGATGGTCTCGATCTCCTGACCTCGTGATCCGCCCATCTTGGCCTCCCAAAGTGCTGGGATTACAGGCTTGAGCCACCGCGCCCGGCCAAATGTCTTCTTTTGAGAAGTGTCTGTTCATATCCTTTGCCCACTTTTTGATAGGGTTGTTTGTTATTTTTCTTGTAAATTTGTTTAGGTCTTTATAGATTCTGGATATTGGCCCTTTGTCAAACAGATAGATTGCAAACACTTTCTCCCAATCTTAAGGTTGCCTGTCCACTTTGATGATAGTTTCTTTTGCTGTGCAAAAGCTCTTTAGTTTAATTAGACCCTGTTTGTCAGTTCTGGCTTTTGTTGCCATTGCTTTTGGTGTTTTAGTCATGAAGTCTTTGTGCATGCCAATGTCCTGAATGGTACTGCCTAGGTTTTCTTCTAGGGTTTTTATGGCTTTTGGTCTTATGTTTACGTCTTTAATCCATCTTGAGTTAATTTTTGTATAAGGTGTAAGAAAGGGATCCAGTTTCAGCTTTCTGCATATGGTTAGCCAGTTTTCCCAACATCATTTATTAAATAGGGAATCCTTTCCCCATTGCTTGTTTTTGTCAGGTTTCTCAAAGATCAGATGGTTGTAGATGTGTGGTGTTATTTCTGAGGCCTCTGTTCTGTTCCATTGGTCTATATATCTGTTTTGGTATTAGTATTATGCTGTTTTTTTGTTACAGTAGCCTTGTAGTATAGTTTGAAGTCAGGTAGTGTGATGCCTCCAGCTTTGTTCTTGCTTAGGATTGTCTTGACTATCTGGGCTGTCTTTTTGGTTTTGTATGAAATTTAAAGTAGTTTTTTCCAATTCTTTGAAGAAAGTCAATGGTAGCTTGATGGGGATAGCACTGAATCTGTAAATTACTTTGGGCAGTATGGCCATTTTCGTGATATTGATTCTTCCTATCCATGAGTATGGAATGTTTTTCCATTTGTTTGTGTCCTTTCTTATTTCCTTGAGCAGTGGTTTGTAGTTCTCTTTGAAGAGGTCCTTCACATCCCTTGTAAGTTGTATTCCTAGGTATTTTACTCTCTTTGTAGCAATTATTCACTCATGATTTGGCTCTCTGTTTGTCTGTTATCATTGTATAGGAATGCTTGTGATTTTTGCACATTGATTTTTGTATCCTGAGCTTTGCTGAAATTGTTTATCAGCTTAAGGAGATTTTGGGCTGAGACAATGGGGTTTTCTAAATACACAGTCATGTCATCTGCAAACAGAGAAAATTTGACTCCCTCTCTTTCTAATTGAATAAATTTCTTTTTTTCTCTTGCCTCATTGCCCTGGCCAGAAGTTCCAATACTATGTTGCATAGGAGTGGTGAGAGAGGGCATCCTTGTCTTGTACTGGTTTTCAAAGGGAATGCTTCCAGTTTTTGCCTATTCAGTATGATACTAGCTGTGGGTTTGTCATAAATAGCTCTTATTATTTTGAGATATGTTCCATCAATACCTAGTTCATTGATAGTTTTTAGCATGAAGGGCTGTTGAATTTTGTCAAAGGCCTTTTCTACATCTATTGAGATAATCATGTGGTTTTGTCATTCGTTCTGTTTATGTGATGGATTACGTTTATTGATTTGTGTATGTTGAACCAGCCTTGCACCCCGGGGAGGAAGCTGACTTGATTGTGGTGAATAAGCTTTTTGATGTGCTGCTGGATTCAGTTTGCCGGTATTTTATTGAGGATTTTCACACTGATGTTCAACAGGGATATTGGCCTGAAATCTTCTTTTTTTGTTATGTCTCTGCCAGGTTTTGGTATCAGGATGATGCTAGCCTCATAAAATGAGTTAGGGAGGATTCTCTTTTTTTTTCTATTGTTTAGAATAGTTTCAGAAGGAATGGTATCAGCTCCTCTTTGTACCTCTGGTAGAATTCGGCTGTGAATCCATCTGGTCCTGGACTTTTTTTTGGATGTTAGGCTATTAATTAGTGCCTTAATTTCACAAGTTGTTATTGGTCTATTCAGGGATTCAACTTATTCTTGCTGTAGTTTTGGGAGGGTGTATGTGTCCAGAAATTTATCCATTTCTTCTAGATTTTCTAGTTTATTTGCGTAGAGGTATTTATAGTGTTCTCTGATGGTAGTTTGTATTTCTGTGGGATCGGTGGTGATATACCCTTTGTCATTTTTTATTGCCTTTATTTGATTCTTCTCTCTTTTCTTCTTTATTAGTCTGGCTAGTGGTCTATTTTGCTGATGTTAAAAAAAAAAAAAAAAAACAGTTCTTGGATTCATTCATTTTTTGGAAGGGGTTTTCGTGTCTCTATCTCCTTCAGTTCTGCTCTGATCTTAGTTATTTCATGTCTTCTGCTAGCTTTTCAATTTGTTTGCTTTTGCTTCTCTAGATCTTTTAATTATAATTTTATGGTGTGAATTTTATATTTTTCCTGCTTTCTCTTATGGGCATTTAGTGCTATAAATTTCTCTCTACACACTGCTTTAAATGTGCCCCAGAGATTCTGGTACATTGTGTCTTTGTTCGCATTGGTTTCAAAGAACATCTTCATTTCTGCCTTCATTTTGTTATTTACCCAGTAGTCATTCAGGAGCAGGTTGTTCAGTTTCCAGGTAGCTGTGCAGTTTTGAGTGAGTTTCTTAATCCTGAGTTCTAATTTGATTGCACTGTGGTTTGAAAGACTGTTAGGATTTCTGGGTTTTTTAGTTTTTTGTTTTGCATTTGCTGAGGAGTGTTTTACTTCCAATTATGTGGTCAATTTTAGAATAAGTGAGATGTGGTGTTGAGAAGAATGTATATTCTGTTGATTTGGGATGGAGAGTTCTGTAGATGTCTATTAAGTCTTCTTGATCCAGAGCTGAGTTCGAGTCCTGGATATCCTTGTTAATTTTCTGTCTCATTGATATAATATTGACAGTGGGGTGTTAAAGCCTCCCACTATTATTGTGTGGGTGACTAAGTCTTTGTAGGTCTCTAAGAACTTGCTTTATGAATCTGGGTGCTCCTGTATTGGGTACATATATATTTAGGATAGTTAGCTCTTCTTGTTGAATTTATCCCTTTACCATTATGTAATGGTCTTCTTTGTCTGTTTTGATCTTTGTTGGTTTAAAGTCTGTTTTATCAGAGACTAGGATTGGAACCATTGTTTTTTTGTTTTTTGCTTTCCATTTGCTTGGTAAAGATTCCTCCATCCCTTTATTTTGAGTCTATGTGTGTCTTTGCACATGAGGTGGGTCTCCTGAATACAGCACACAGATGAGTCTTGACTTTTTATTCAATTTGGCAGTCTGTGTCTTTTAACTGGGGCAGTTAACCCATTTGCATTTAAGGTTAATATTGTTATGTGTGATTTTGATCCTATCATTATGATGCTAGCTGGTTATTTCGCCCATTAGTTGCAGTTTCTTCATAGTGTTAATGGTCTTTACAATTTGGCATATTTTTGCAGTGGTTGGTACCATTCGTTCCATTCCATGTTTATTGCTTCCTTCGGGAGCTCTTGTAAGGAAGGCCTAGTGGTAACAAAATCTCTCAGCATTTGCTTGTCTGTAAAGGATTTTATTTCTCCTTCACTTATGAAGCTTAGTTTGTCTGGATATGAAATTCTGGGTTGAAAATTCTTTCTTTAAGAATATCAAATATTGGCTCCCACTCTCTTCTGGCTTGTAGAGTTTCTGCTGAGAGATCTGCTGTTAGTCTGATGGGTTTCCCTTTGTAGGTAATCTGATATTTCTATCTGGCTGCCTTTAACATTTTTTCCTTCATTTTAACCTTGGTGAATGTGACAATTATGTGTCTTGGGGTTGCTCTTCTCGAGGAGTATCTTTGTGGTGTTCTCTGTATTTCCTGAATTTAAATGTTGGCCTGCCTTGTTAGGTTGGGGAAGGTCTCCTGGATAATATCCTGAAGAGTGTTTTCCAACCTGGTTCCATTCCCCTCATCACTTTCAGGTACACCAATCAAATGCAGATTTGGTCTTTTCACATAGTCCCATATTTCTTGCAGGCTTTGTTCATTTCTTTTCACTCTTTTCTCTCTAATATTGTCTTCTTGATTTATTTCATTGAGTTGATCTTCAATCTCTGATATCCTTTCTTCCGCTTGATTGATTCGGCTATTGATACTTGTGTATGCTTCACGAAGTTCTCATGCTGTGTTTTTAGGCTCCATCAGGTCATTTACGTTCTTCTCTAAACTGGTTATTCTAGTTAGCAATTTGTCTAACCTTTTTTCAAGGTTCTTAGCTTCCTTTCATTGGGTTAGAACATGCTCCTTTAGCTCGGAGGAGTTTGTTATTACCCACCTTCTGCAGCCTACTTCTGTCAATTCGTCAAACTGATTCTCTGTCCAGTTTTGTTCCCTTGCTGCTGAGGAGTTGTGATCCTTTGGAGGAGAAGAGGCATTCTGGTTTTTAGAATTTTCAGCCTTTTTGCACTGATTTCTCCCCATCTTTGTGGATTTATCTACCCTTGCTTTTTGATGTTGCTGACTTTCCGATGGGGTCTCGGAGTGGACATCCTTTTTGTTCATGTTGATACTATTCCTTTCTGTTTGTTAGTTTTCCTTCTAACAGTCAGGCACCTGTGCTGCAGGTCTGCTGGAGTTTGCTGGAGGTCCACTCCAGACCCTGTTTTCCTGGGTATCACCAGTGGAGGCTGCAGAACAGCAAAGATTACTGCCTGTCCCTTCCTCTGGAAGTTTCATCCCTGAGGGGCACCCACCAGATGCCAGCCAGAGCTCTCTTGCATGAGGTGTCTGTCGGCCCCTACTGGGATGTGTCTCCCAATCAAGATACACCGGGGTCAGGGTCCACTTGAGGAGGCAGTCTGATCCTTAGCAGAGCTTGAACGCTGTGCTGGGAGATCCACTGCTCTCTTCAGAACTCTCAGGCAGGGACATTTAAGTCTGCTGAAGCTGTGCCCACAGTCGCCCTTTCCCCCAGGTGCTCTGTCCCAGGCAGATATGGATTTTATCTCTAAGTCCCTGACTGGGGCTGCTGTCTTTTTTTCAGAGATTCCCTGTCCAGAGAGGAGGAATCTAGAGAGGCAGTCTGGCCACAGTGGCCTTGCTGAGCAGCTCCACCCAGTTCAAACTTCCCGATTGCTTTGTTTACACTGTGATTGTAAAACCAACTACTCAAGCCTCAGCAATGGTGGATGCCCCTTCCCCTGCCAAGCTCAAGCATCCCGGGTCGACCTCAGACTGCTGTGCTGGCACAAGAATTTCAGGCCAATGGATCTTAGCTTGCTGGGCTATGTAGGTGGGAATTGCCAAGCCAGGCCACTGGGCTTCCTGGCTTCAGTCCCCTTCCCAGGGGAGTGAACGGTTCTGTCTCTTTGGTGTTCCAGGTACCACAGGGGTATGAAAAATAAACTGCTGCAGCTAGCTCAGTGCCTGCCCAAATGGCCACCCAGTTTTGTGCTTGAAACCCATGGCTCTGGTGGCATAGGCACTGGAGGGAATCTCTTGGTCTGCCAGTTGCAAAGACCATGGGAAAAGCACAGTATCTAGGCCAGAATGCACTGTTCCTCCCAGTAGAGTCTCTCCTGGCTTCCCTTGGCTGGGGGCAAGAAATTCCCCAGTCCCTAGGTCAAGTCTAAGACTAAAGTCTATTTTGCAAAGAACTTGGTCCTATCGTGATTTGCTTTTTAACAGAAATGTGGACCGGAGAGAGAGAAATTATGTTTCAAAACGTATCATACATTTGCATTAAATTCTAGACTAGTTAGTTGTTTTTAAGTTTTTGCCTACATTTTAGACTAACTAACTCTGCATATTGCTGTGAACCAACCAGCAGTCTCTGACTGCAGCTCAGAAAGTAAAAAGGGAATGGATAATGTAAAAATCTGGATCAATATTCTAGTTCTAAGCGATGGTCCTGCAAATCCTGTCAGGCGATGGGAATAAATAGGATGCCCATTACCTAGAGCATTCCTTTTTGGGAAAGTAAGACCAAGAGAGCTATCCAAAGCCAAGTACCATGCACCCAAATCTTAGCAAGCATAACTATAGCCACCAGTCATCTGGGTGTGTCACAAGACATCCTTTTCTCTCCCTTGCTGGAGGAAGACTCAATTGAACAGCTTCACCTTACCATTCAGCTTATGATAAGTAGTCCATGCAACCTGCCTTGAGACATATTTTTGTCCCAAACTCCATTCCAAGCCTCGGGTCAAAGCCCTAGAAAAGAAAATGATCTGAGGGATCCAGAAGCAGATAATAACAGAAATTAAAAGGCACAGTGCAGGTGAGCATGGCTAATTCCTGCTGATTAAGCCAAGCTTCCCATTTCATGGATAAAGGTCATGCTAGTATCCATGGCATCAATGAGGAATTCATTTTTTATTACTTATTTATTTATTTATTTATTTATTTACTTATTTTGGGACAGAGTCTTGCTCTGTTGCCTGGGCTGGAGTACAGTGGTGCAATCTCAGCTCACTGCAACCTCTGCTGCGCGGGTTCAAGCAATTCTCTTACCTCAGCCTCCCAAGTAGCTGGGATTACAGGCTTGTGCCACTATGCCCGCTAATTTTTGTATTTTTGGTAGAGACGCGGTTTCAGCATCTTGGCCAGGCTGGTCTTGAACTCCTGACCTTGTGATCCACCTCCCAAAATGCTGGGATTACAGGCATGAGCTACTGGGCCCGGCCTTTACATCTAAGGAATTCAAAGGCTACTGACAGCAGGCAAAATAGCACATACATGAGTAAGAGTGAATATTCCCATCCCCTGTCCACTCCCCCAACCCTGCACCCATTAACATGGGTGAAAGTCACCCATGGGTTGCACACTTTCACAGTCTCTGGGACTGAGGGTTATAAATATGGAAGAAAGAAGGATGCTTCACTTTCTCTCCCTCATGTACCCCAGGTATTTTCTAGGAAGAGAAGGGAACCTGGGATGCCTCGCTCTCCTCTTTCTAGATAAGTAGCCATTCATCTTCAGTCTGTGCCCCTTTTGAATGCATCCTGAACTCCCGGCATGCCTTTGAAAAATGCTTTCTTTTTTCCTTTTTCCTCCTCTGTCCTCCCTTCACTGATAGGTAACTGTGTCTCTGTACTATGGGATACTCCCCTCGGATACATCCTCCAAACTGGGAAAAGTTAATTTCCCAAACCTTAAACTGGTTGCCTTAGGATTGGGCTCAGGAGAAGGGAACCCAGAAGCCCAATATGCCAGCAAAAGGGTAACAGCTTTTTTTTTTATCAGTTAGGCTTTTGGCCTCCCTTTCCCTGTGCAAACTGGTAAAAGGTCTTGGGATTTTTGAGCTGTCACCTCCACCTTGTTTCATTTTGATACATGTTTTCTTATAACCCCGTTTGTCTCTTTTCACCTTCAGGCCATCAAACTCCAAACGTCATGCAACCAGAGCCTCGGACAATGGCCCCTTTTGCCAGGGACCCTCAGATAGGCCTCTGAGGGAGATCTGACTGCAGTTTTCCCCAAAACAGTGCTCCCTGTCAGCAGGAAGCAGTTAAAATCAGTCTTCATCCTTATCCTTGTCCTTATTTTAATGGTAGTTAAATGTACTTCTTTAGAGGGAGGCAGATGTGGGAGACAGATAAGGGTGAGGGTTCCTGGAGAATCTCCAACCCACCTGGGCACTGTGAGAATGAAGTGTGCAGGAGGGTTGCCATGAGAAGTTCACACTGTGTCCAGGAGGGAGGAGCCTGGCCTCTTCAGTTCCTGTGTGTGTGGCCTGGAATCAATCTGTGAGGTGGAGAGCCTGTCAGAAGGATTCCCTCTTGCTTTGTTGAGAGTTTTTTTCTTTTTTCATTTTCCTTTTTACCCAATAAATTTCATTCCCCTCACCCTCCAAGGTCTCCCCGTTCCTAATCCTTCCTGTTCATATGACAAGAACCTGGTTTTAGCTGAACTAAGGAACAGAGTTCTACATTAATACTGTAATGGTGTGTAAATCAAATATTTCTAGTGTAAAGACTAAGAGACAAAACTACTAAAAAATAACCATAGTTATATTAATTTCTTAAAGGACACACAACATAAAAAATATAAGTTATAAGCCTGGGCAATATAGTGAGACCTCGTCTCTACCAAAAAAAACAAAAAAACAAAAAAAAAAAAACCCAAAAAAAGCCAGGCATGGTGGTTCATGCCTATAGTCCCAGCTTCTTGGGAGGCTGAGGAGGAAGAAGGCTTTGAGCCTGGGAAGTTGGTCAAGGCTGCAGTAAGCCAAGATTGCACCTCTGTACTCCAGCCTGGGTGACAGAGCAAAACACTGTCTTAAAAAGAAACTAGTAAATTATAACATCAAACACATAAAATGAAGGAGGAGTAAAAGTGTAGAGAATGAATAGCAAGAAAACAAATAATCCAATTTTATAAATGGGCAAGGGACCTGAGTAGACACTCCTCAAAAGCAGACATACAAATAGTCAACAGGTACGTGGGAAAAGAAAATGCTCAACATCACTAATCATTAAGGAAATGCAAATTAAAGCCACAATGAGATATCATTTCACATCTGTTAGGATGACTTTCATCAAAAAGACAAAAGATAAGTATTGGTGAGGATGAGAAAATAGAAACCCTTGCACACTGTTGGTGGGAATGTAAACTAGTATAGCCATTATGAAAAATGGTGTAGACGTTCCTCAAAAACTTAAAAATAGAAGTACTATATGATTCAGCGATCTTACATCTGGGTATATATCCAAAGGACAAAAAAATCAGTACATTAAAGAGAGATCTGCACTCCCATATTCACTGAAGCATCATTCATAATAGTCACACTATAGAATCAACCTAAGTGTCCACTGATGGATGAATGAATTTTTAATATGTGTGCATACACACGCACACATAAATTTACACATACACAATGGAATACTGCTCAGCTGTTAAAAAGCAAGAAATCTTGTCATTTGTGATAACATAGATGAACTTGGAAGACATTATGTAAAGTGAAATAAGCCAGGCACAGAAAGACAAATACTATTGAACTCACATATACATAAAATTTTTATAAGTTGAACTCAGAAGCAGAGCAGACTGGTGGTTATCAGAAGCTGCGGGTGGGTTGGGGAATGAGAAGATGCCGGTCAAAAGATACAAAGTTTTAGTAAGACAGGAGAAATGTGTTCTGGACATTCGTTATACAGCATGGTGAGTACAGTTAATAATAATATTGTATACTCGAGAACTGAAAGGAGACTAGATCTTTAATGTTATCACCACACAAAAAAATGTATGTTTGCTGATGAATATGCTAAGTAATTTGATTTAATTCTTTCACAATGTATACACATCAAAACATCACATTATACATCATAAATATATATAATATTGTTAAACCTTAATAAAGCTACTAAAAGAATAAAATTATATTCAGCCTCGTTGTTGGACACACCATTTAAGTACTGAACATGTAATTACCAGCATTTCTAGTGCAACAAACAGAAAGATTAAATTCATTAAACATTGGCATATTAGGCTAAAATGAAAGACAATGTAAAGGTCAGATTTTCTTTCTGGCTTTTCCTATAATCAGTGGTATAAAGAACAACACATTCAACCAGTAATTTCTGGGTCAGGCAAAGGAGAAGTAGTATAAAATAAAATCAGTTTTATAACAATGGTGCAATGAGGATAAAAAGACAGAAGAGCTTAGCTAAGTCATACAGAAGCAATTAAAAACCTTCTTCAAAAAGTAGACAGCTCTACTCATAAATCCAAGAATCTCCTAAGCAAAAAGAACAAAGCTGGAGGCTTCACACTACTTGAATTCAAACTATACTACAAGACTACAGTAACAAAAACAGCATGATACTAATACCAAAACAGATATATAGACCAATAGAACAGAACAGAGACCTCAGAAATAATACCACATATCTACAACCATCTGATCTTCAACAACCCTGACAAAAACAAGCAATGGGGAAAGGATTCCCTATTTAATAAATGGTGCTGGGAAAACTGGCTAGCCATATGCAGAAAGCTGAAACTGGATCCCTTTCTTACACCTTATACAAAAATTAACCCAAGATGGATTAAAGACTTATGTAAAACCTAAAACCATAAAATCCCTAGAAGAAAATCTAGGCAATATTATTCAGGACATAGGCATGGGTAAAGACTTCATGACTAAAACACCAAGAGCAATTGCAACAAAAGCCAAAATTGACAAATGGGATCTCATTAAACTAAAGAGCTTCTGCACAGCAAAAAAAACAAAAACAAAAACAAAAACAAAAAACTATCATCTGAGTGAACAGGCAATCTACAGAATGGGAGAAAAGTTTTGCAATCCATCCATCTGACAAAGGTCTAATACCCAGAATCTATAAGGAACTTAAACAAATTTATAAGAAAAAAAAAAAAAAAACATCAAGAAGTGGGAGAAGGATATGAATAGACACTTCTCAAAAGAAGACACTTATGCAGCCAACAAACATATTAAAGAAAGCTCATCAGTACTGGTCATTAGAGAAATGCAAATCAAAACCACAATGAGATATCATCTCATGCCAGTTAGAATGGTGATCATTAAAAAGTCAGGAAATAACAGATGCTGGCAAGGGTGTGGAGAAATAGGAACGCTTTTATACTGTTGGTGGGAGAGTAAATTAGTTCAACCATTGTGGAAGACAGTGTGGCGATTCCTCAAGGATCTAAAACCAGAAATACCATTTGACCCAGCAATCCCATTACTGGGTATATACCCAAAGGATTATAAATCATTCTACCATAAAGACACGTGCACACGTATGTTTATTGCAGCACTATCTATAATAGCAAAGACTTGGAACCAACCCAAATGCCCATCAATGATAGACTGGATAAAGAAAATATGGCACATATACACCATGGAATACTATGCAGCCATATAAAAGGATGAGTTCATGTCCTTTATGAAGCTGGAAATTGTCATTCTGAGCAAACTAACACAAGAACAGAAAACCAAACACCACATATTCTCACTCATAAGTGGGAGTTGAACAATGAGAATACATGGACACAGGGAGGGGAACACCACACACTGGAGCCTGTTAGGGGGTGGAGGGCAAGTGGAGGGAGAGCATTAGTAAAAATATCGAATGCATGCGGGGCTTAAAACATAGATGACAGGTTGATAGGTGCAGCAAACCACCATGGCACATGTATACCTATGTAACCAACCTGCATGTTCTGCACATGTATTCCTGAACTTAAAGTGAAAAAAAAAAAAAAAAAAAATTTAAAAGGCAGCAGCTCTAATGCAGTAGCAAAGAATTAATCCAGTAATTTTCTAATTTCTTTAAGTTACTTTTTCTGTAATTCCTGGAATTTTCAAGCACTTATCCAAATGCAACATATGCCCAGTTTCAAGGCAAATCCACCACTAAAAAAGTCCCCTTTCACATCCTGTTCTATCTAGCCTCAGTCAGTTTATTCAAGTTTCTGACCCTTCAGGCTTCTGAGCCCAAATTCTCATTTCAAATACTCCACCATTTAGAAATACCTAATGGACTATTAAAGAATTGGCAAAGAGTAAAAGAAATATTTCATAACTGGTGTTTTTATATTGGTTAGAAACATTCACAGGTTATTTTAATTCACTACTATAGTTCTTATCCATTTTAGAAGAGCAGTTTGAGCTGGAAATTTTTATTTAGCTTTTACTCTAGACTACCTGCAAACCATTAAAAATGTATCCCCAGTTGGGCTCATGGTTAATTAACTGTTCTTTGCCAAATCCATCTGTAAAGATTCAGTATAAAACACCTTTTATTTCCCATTTTGCTCGTGATCCTAAGTTATTTGGTGTCTCTGCTTAGGCTAATTTTGACCTAATTCTCATAAAAATAAATACAGTGGTGTTAGAGTTTTCAACATTTAGGCATCACAGTTGCCTACTTGGAGCTAACACTGCTCTTGAGGAATGAATGACACAGCATGTATAGTGCACTAAAGTCCTAGGAAGAAGTGACTTGTGTGTGCAGCCCCACAAAGCTCCCATTAATGAAGAGGGTGTTTAATTAAATCTTATAACCCTGAAATAAGAATCTACTCCCATACCATGTTGAAATAGTCCTTGAAGCTGCCATTTATTCCATGCTTACCATCTGCAGCAGTAAGTTAAACATTTTTTTTAGTGATGAGAGCTTCACCTCCTCCATTCTCACTTGATTCTTCACTTCTGAGATACAGAACACAGGGCGAGAAGAAACAAAGTTAGTTAACAAAGATAGAATTTATCAACCATTAACTGCCCTCCCAATTAACAGTTATAGTCCTAATGATTCCATAAAGTTTCAAAAAGGCAATATCAGATACAAAAACCCAAGAATCCATCTAAAAATTGGACCCTTCCATTGCCATTTGGTCAAGGAATAAGATGAAACATGAAAATAACTCTAGTTCAGAAGTCAGAAGACCTGAGTCATTAACTACTTGTGGTTTCAGTTTCATCTGTCCTGTGGGGGTGACACCTGCTTTACTTACCTGACAGGGTTGCTTTAAGAATTTGCGAAGAAATGGGCATGGACATTCTTCGTAAACAATAAAATACTTTACAAAATATTTGAATAATTTAATTTCCTGTTATGTGTATAAAAATGAAATATATTTTAAAAGAAATGTTTATTAAAAACTTTCAAAAGGACTTCTAAAAGATTCCTAATAAAATTGTCTAGTTCTTATCATAAACATAAGGGGTAGGGGTAGCAAGACAGCAGATACCCAAGGAATAAGACAACAGAAAGCTCAAAATCTGGCATCAGGGAGAAAATTAGAAATACTTAAATCTTTCTAAGAAAGTCTGTATAAGAGGGATTCACAATTTTCCACAAGAACCAATTTAAATTTAATTACTGATTTTTACACTACAAATCAGCAAAATACTCATACAAGCAGAGTTACTTATTGGCCACCCCAGGGCGTTTGTCCTTAGATCAGCCCCTTTGTGTATCTTTACAGTGTTTTTGGACACCTGTGAAATTCTGAAGGCAAAATAAAACATCTGCTCACACTCATGCCTCTGAGTCTTATGAGCCAATTTTATTATTAAGGGTGTTATCAGAATAGGACTTAGATTAGACCACATGTAAACAGCAATGGTAAATTGGGTAGGTGAAATATTATTTTAATTGAGATTATATTAATTCATTTGTAATTTTTGCTAACCTAATGAAGGACCCCTAATTGTCTAAGTGCCTCAGGGCCAAAATTACTTACACAAGGCCAAAATAATTAAACACAAGCCTCAGTATGAAGTAAATGCAATAGTTCAAGATGAAGTTTGGAGATACATGAATTTCTCTAAGAATTAGGACTGGGAAAAAGAGACACATCGTGCTTTACACGGCTCAGTTTAGATTAAATCACATTAATCTTTTCTAAACAAAGTTGTAAAGTCACAAAATAGTCTTAATATTCACTAAGAAGTCACAGATAGAAATACAATTTAATACTTTTCTCTGTATTAAATCAATGTCCTCCTTCCCACCTCTCCATCCTTTTATCTCTCCTTCCATCCTTCCTTCCTCTTTTTTTCTGAAAAGCAATGAGCTTATCTGTAAATAAATAGGAAATAATATAGCCTGGCCATCTTTTCATTTTTTTATTTTTTGTCTCCTTCCTGCATCACCCCTCTTCCCTAACAGTAGTGAAGTGAGGAGAGGTTTTATTTGATTAGGTCAAAGGTGAGGATCCCAGAACAACATTGTCCTTTTGTCTTTGGTATGGCAGAAAACATAAAACCTGAGGCTACATACCTAGCTTATCCACACATACCATCAACATCAAGGTGGTATTCTACCACCTAGCCTCAGGCAGCTGATTCTTATAGCACTCTGCCCTCCAACTACTTCTCTGTCCTAATCACCCAGCTTTCTTTCGACTGCTCATCCATTCCTTGTATTTTTGTCTACCTACTGTTTGTAAATAAGAAGCAGCTACATCCTACATATCATAACAGTGACATTAATCTTTCTGATGCCCAAGTGATGTCAAATTACTGCTATGAGGTATTCGATAATGGACAATATGACGTAGAAGAGATGATAGAAAGATAGTCTAACACACACGTACATACACTCATACGTATATAGGGGGAGTTATTTCAGAGTTACTGAAAGGTAAATATTCTATTTAGTAGTTCTAGGACTTAGTCAAATTCATCTAACCTGTTTTCTCCAATCTGAAAGAGAGATAATAAGACCTATTTTGTAGGAATGTTGTAGGAATTAAATATTACATAAAGAATACTTTATCATGTGACTGGCACACAGAAAGTGCTCAGTAAATGTTAACTATTTTTAATGTTGTGAGGATGAGAAACAGTCTATGCAAGGAATCAAGCAGTCAGCCAGGCCTAAGTAGACATTCAAAGGGAACTGGGTCCCTCTAAATGGCAATCTTTTCTTCCTTTGTCATATTTTAGTACTAAAAAATATAAGTGAACAAGATCACCATATAACAACACTTGTAATTCACATGAACAAAATAATAAAAACAGCAGATAACTTTATTGCAAAAATACTTAAAAGGACCTTTTTAGCAAAGAAGATGATTCAAATTCGACCTATTACTATTCCAGATAATGCTGGAATTACTTCCCAAGTTGGAAATAGCATACTCACTGGATAGACTGGAGCTTGTTGTCAGCCATGTGATATTTTCAACAGGCATGGGAGAAAACAGACTCTAACATGGGAATAACTAAATCTTAACAGTTGCTAAAAGAGCAGCTTACTCTCTGACCTCTTTAGGATGAAAAATTATCTATTCACTTGACAAGCACACATGACAAATGCCAAATGCCTTGTATATCTTAAGTGACATGAAATTAAAGATGTGGTACTGGTTGCATTGTGGTGATAATTTCTTTAACAATTATTTTTATTATCAAATATTTCAAATTTTTAAAAACGGCAAAGCATATAATGAACCCCTGGGTATATACTACCGGCTTAAGAAATGAAACATTACAAATGTAATTGAAACCCCGCTATGTTCTCATTTCTTAATTCCCCCGTTTCCTAGACCTCAAGGTAATCACCACACTGAATTTGTTGTTATTTATTCACATAGGGTGCATTCTTCAGGGTTACTTCCTCAGGCCAAGTTAAAATGGCCAGTCTTCTATCAATCTTCAGAGTTAATTATTCCCTTTGTGCCTCTGAGTAGAATTTATGAAGTGGCAAGGTTTAACGATAGTAGAATTAGGTCCTACTTCTTAAACTAAATCCAAAAGTTGGGAAATACCATTTTAAGGCCACAACTGTGAAATATAATGTCCTTTAAAAAAAATCAAGTCAAGGATATTTACAAACATGTGAAAAAAGACTTTATAGACGTGGAAAGAATTCAAGATTCGAGTTTCAATAATATGGAAAACTGTACATAAAAACCCTCCTGCTAGATAAACTGGAAATGCTGGGAAAAATATATGAACTTATAATGCTTAGCTGAGTTCATATAAAATAAAAATATCCAGATGCCAGGAATAATGAAGCAACTGAAAACCAGACTGGCACATGAGTAGTCTATGCTGTGTTTGCCTCGATGGTGGGTGGTGAGTAGGAGTTGTCATCTAGGAGTTTGATTTTTCAGGGAATGGAAAAAAAAAAATAGGAGATGAGAACTTAGCTCTTGCAATGTGGTATACTGAAACTAAGATCTCTGCATAAAACTTGAAGAGCTAAACTCTCTGGCCACCAGCAAAAGAAGACAATAGACAATAATGAAACTGGTTCATCTATGCTTGGGCTCTAGGTGGGGAAAACAAATCTCTTGAGAATCCATAACATGAGCCTGAACTCATACAGGATTGAATTTATCTCAAGTGTGGTCTAGAAAGCCACAAGTCAAGAAATTACAAAGAAATAGGTCCCAAGCCAGGAATCTCTATAGAGTACATGCAGAAGTAAACCCAAAACTATTCTGAAAGACAATTCTTAACCCAGGCTGCACAGGAGTTTTACAGACAAAGCCCTGCTGAAGGTAAGCTCACAATGCAAGGTTTAAAACAAAAGAGAAAACAATCCACGCTGGGTGGAAAAACTCATAGAAATACCCAAGAAATTCACATAATGAAAGTGTCTGACAGAGATTAAAGAATTATCACATATTTTCACTAATGAGTCTGAAATCTCCTAAAAATTTGATAACTACTACAAATTCTGAATTTCTTAATATACATAAAAATAAAAAATGGTGAGCAGCTGTTAAGAGAAGGATTAATAACTGCATTTTCGGGGATGATCAAGACAAAATCAGAAATAGAAAACATTGAATTATTTGCCACTGGCTTGCACTGGCACCATGTGATAATAAATACAAAGTTGTAAATGCACATTATAACTACTACAGGAAAATGCCTCCTCTCAGAAATGTGTAAACTGATGCTCTTTCATCAGAAGGGCCTACAAGAACACAGACGTGGAGCAAGCTACTACCTTATATAGCAGCTGGAGGATGTTGCCTACACACCAAAGCTCACATGATAGTTTTAAAGTTAGGGGTGACTGTGGTAAAGAAATAGGATATATTCATCTTTACATGTTTTCCTATATATAACTATTTGTAATACCTTATAGATTAATGATCAATATATTCACCACTGTTTCATTACTTATTCTTCTGAGGCTCCATATAATAGACACCCATATAAACATCTTAGCATGATATTCATATCTGTTTGTTGATTAACTTTAACATAAACTTGAAATTTCTGCTCACTTACACGTAAGCAGTTGATGAATTCTGTCTATTGTACTATATATACCCAGTCATTTCTTTCCACTTCCACTGCCACACCCCTGTTTGTCTTGGCTGGTCATCATATCACACCTGGGTTTTTCCTTTCGTTATCAAATATTTTATCGCAAGCTTACTATGTGTCAGGTACTATTGTCCTAAGTGCTATCTTATTAAAAGAATTTCAGTCCCTATCTTTATTGTCTCTAGTGCTTCCTGCTCCGGTTGAATCTTGCTGACTTAACCTTCTTAAAAGACATATCACTCACCTGTTTAAAAACTCTTTAATGAAAATACTACTACTACTACTACTAAAACAAAAATCCTTCAATGGTTCCCTGGAACTTAGAATATACAAACAGAAATTTTTACTTTGATACTAAAAGACTCTCCAAAATCTGGCCTCAAACTACCTAAAGTTTTCTCTCACCTAGATGTTTACTTGTATTGGTTTGGGAGGCGGTGTCTTCCAAATAAGCCATATTAATTTTTGTCTCACCAGAGTCAGACTGAGTAAAAAACAAAACCTAATTATATTTTGTTTATAGAAAACATATAATAAATATAGGAATGCAAAAGGGTAGCAAATAAAAGAATGGAAAAAAAATAGCATTCAAACATTAATCAAAAGAAACTAGTATAGCTTTATTAAATCAGACAAAGTAGATTTTATGGCAGCATACACGACTAGAGATTAAAAAAAGTACACTTGAAAATAAGTACACGTCATAAGTATAATTCATAAATACTTCATAATTCCTGGTTTGATCTGCCAGAAAGATACAATAATTCTAAATATGTATGTACTTACAAATATGGCCTCAAAGCATATAAAGAGACAATTGACAGAATTATAAGGAAAAGCAGACAAACCCAGAATCATATGGAAGATTTTCATACAAATTTCTTATTAACCGATAGACCAAGCAGACATAAAAATCAGTAGTATTAAAATATTGGATGATACACTAAAAGTCCCGAATTACTTGACATACATAGAACACTGCACCCCAAAACTGAAGGATAATACTATTTTTATGAAACATTAATAAAAATTGAGCATATGCTAGGATATTAAAGCAAGTTTCAACAAATCTCAAAAAATGTTCCCTGACCACACAGCAATTATTCTGTAAATCAATGATAAAAGGATACCTTGAAAATCCCTATATATTTAAGAAGAAAATCCATGCTTCTAAATAACCTGTGGGTCAAGAAAAGCCATTCTAATAGAAATTAGAAAATATTGTAACTGAATAATTATGAATAATTGTCAAAACATATAAGATCAACTAGAGCTGCACTAAGAGGAAACATTACAGCCTTTAAGTATATATTTGAGAAAAGAAGAATGCTAAAAATCATTAATCTAAGTATCCATTTCAAAATGTTAGAAAAACAAGGCAAGTTAAGCCCAAAGAAAATAGAAGAAAATAATGAAGAGCATGCAGCCATAAAAAATAACCAAATCATGTACTTTTCAGCAACATGGATGCAGCTGGAAGCCATTATCCTAAGCAAATTAAGGCAGAGATAGAAAACCAAATACTGCATGTTCTCACTTAGAAGTGAGAGCTAAACATTGGATTCACATGGACACGAAGATAGGAACAATAAACACTGGATTCCAAAAGCGGGGAAGGAGGGAGGAATGCAAGGGTTGAAGAACCACCTATTGAGTATTATGTTTATGTCCTGGGTGACAGAATCACTAGGAGCCCCAATCTCAGCATCATGCAATATACCTATTTAACAAACCTGCACATGTACCTCCTGAATATAAACTAATAATTATAATAAGCAGAAATTAATAAAATAAATATATGCAACAGAAGGGATAAATAAACCCACAAGTTTGTTCTTAGAAAAGACCAAAAGAACGGATAAGTTTTTGATGAGATTGATAAAGAGGAAAAAAGAGAAGTCACAAATAACCAATATCAGGAATGATGAGAAGTCTAACACTACATATCGCACAGACGTTATAAAGACCATAAAATGATAATATAAATAACTTTATGCCAATAAATTTGAAAATGTATAGGAAATAAACTCTCAGAAAAATATAAATTCCAAAACTTACATAAGAAGATGTACAAAAATCTAAATAGTTTTCTACATAGATTTATCAATTCAATCTATGTCTTCATCAGGGAATTTTACAAATAATTTAAGAAATCATTGTAATCTCACACAAATTTTTCCAGAAAACAGAAAAATATTTTAAATTTTTTTTATTTTTTGAGGCCAAACTGATCTCAATACAAAAATGTGATAAGAAAAATACAAAAAATAGGAATGTCACAGGTCAATCTCACTCATAATGTAAAAATCCTATGATACACATAGATAAAAAATTCCTCAGCAAATTATTAGCAAACAAAATTAAGTGATTCCTATAAAAGGATACTGCCCATAACAAAGCTGGATTTATTCCAGGATCGAAAGTTGATTTAACATTCAAAAATCAACCAATATAATTCAACATAATAATAAAGAGAAACATGGTAATTTCAATAGATGCAAGGAAAGTTTTGTATACTCGATATTCGTTCATGATTAACAAACAGACATTTGGTAAACTAGGAAATGCATTAATTTGATTAAGGATATCTCCAAAATACCTAAGCAAACATCATACAAAATCATGAAATCTTGAAAATTTTCCCATTGTGATCAGAAACAAGAATGGCTGCCTAATATGACATCTCAGATTTCTATTTATTTATTTATTTATTTATTTATTTTTTTTTTTTTACATAAGAAAGTGGCAGTCTTTTATTGCAAATATGCACACACTCTCGGGCAAAGTTCTCTGGTCCTCAGGTGTGGGGGGCCAGGGAAGTCGCGCCAGCGCTCTCGGGTGATGTTCTCCTGTCCACAAATGCGGGGCCGAAGAAGTCACACCGGCTCCTGCTGGCAGCGGACCTTTAATCATTGGTACTGGAAGGGGGAGGGCAGTGG
>NW_022160359.1:0-404 GCF_008728515.1 Papio anubis | reverse complement strand
CCTTTTAATCCCAGCACTTTGGGAGGCTGAGGTAAATGGATCGCTTGAGTCCAAAAGTTTGAGAACAGCCTGGGCAACATAGCAAAACTTTGTATTTATTTAAAAAATAGGCCAGGTGCAGTGGCTCACACCTATAATCCCAGCACTTTGGGAGACTGAGGTGGGAGTATCACTTGAGGTCAGAAGTTCCAGACCAGCCTGGCCAATATGGTGAAACCCCGTCTCTACTAAAAATACAAAAATTAGCCAGGCGTGGTGGTGGGCACCTGTATTCTCAGCTACTCTTCTCAGGAGGCTGAGACAGGAGAATCCTTGAACCTGGAAGGCAGAGGTTGCAGTGAGCCAAGATCATACCACTGCACTCCAGCCTGGGTGACAGAGCCAGACTCTGTCTCAAAAAATAA
>NW_022160358.1:0-404 GCF_008728515.1 Papio anubis | reverse complement strand
GGCAACAAGAGCAAAACTCCATCTCAAAAAATAAGTAAATAAATACAAATTAAAAAAAAATAAAAAATTTAAAAAGTCACTTGAACCCCGGGGGCAGAGGCGGCAGTGAGCTGAGGTTGTGCCACTGTGCTCCAGCCTGGGCGACAGACACGAGACTCCGTCTCAAAAAAAAAAAAAAAAAAAAAAAACAATGACCGACCAGTGGCACATGTGTGTAATCCCAGCTACTCGGGAGGCTGAGGCCGAAGGATTGCATGAGCGTAAAAGTCTGAGACTGTAACGAGCCACGATTACACCACTGTACTCTAGCCTGAGTGACAGTACAACCTGTTTCTTTAAAAAAAAAAAAAAAAAAGGCCAGGCTCAGTGGCTCACGCCTGTAATCCCAGCACTTTGGGAAGCCG
>NW_022160357.1:0-405 GCF_008728515.1 Papio anubis | reverse complement strand
GTGTTAGCCAGGATGGTCTCGATCTCTTGACCTCGTGATCCGCCCATCTCGGCCTCCCAAATTGCTGGGATTAGAGGCGTGAGCCGCTGGGCCCAGCAGCTATGTTTGTTTTACCACAATGAAAGGATTTACAGGCCGGGCGCGGTGGCTCACACCTGTAATCCCAGCACTTTGGGAGGCCAAGACGGGCGGATCACGAGATCAGGAGATCGAGACCATCCTGGCTAACACCATCCTGGCTAACATGGTGAAACCCCGTCTCTACTAAAATACCAAAAAAATTAGCTGGGCATGGTGGCGGGCGCCTGTAGTCCCAGCTACTCGGGAGGCTGAGTTAGGAGAATGGCGTGAACCCGGGAGACGGAGCTTGCAGTGAGCCGAGATTGTGCCACTGCACTCCAGCCT
>NW_022160356.1:0-405 GCF_008728515.1 Papio anubis | reverse complement strand
CCACTTATCCACCATCCATCTACCCACCCATCCATCCACCTATCCACCCATTCATCCACTCATCTATCCATCCACCTATCCATCTATCCATCCATTAATCTATCCACTCATCCATCTACCCACCCCACCTTCACCCACTCTCCCACTCATCCATTCACCCACCCATCCATCCACCCATCCATCCACCTATCCACCCATTCATCCACTCATCTATCCATCCACCTATCCATCTATCCATCCATTAATCTATCCACTCATCCATCTACCCACCCCACCTTCACCCACTCTCCCACTCATCCATTCACCCACCTATCCATCCATCCATCCATCCATTAATCTATCCACTCATCCATCTACCCACCCCACCTTCACCCACTCTCCCACTCATCCATTCACCCACCTATC
>NW_022160355.1:0-405 GCF_008728515.1 Papio anubis | reverse complement strand
TTTCTTTCTTTCTTTCCTTCTTTCTTTCTTTCTCTTTCTCTCTCTCTCTTTCTTTCTTTTCTTTTCCTTCTTTCTTTCTTTCTTTCTTTCTTTCTTTCTTTCTTTCTTTCTTTCTTTCTTTCTTTCTTTCTTTCTTTTCTTTCTTTCGTCACCCAGGTTGGAGTGCAGTGGCTCGATTTCTGCTCACTGCGACCTCCACCTCCTGAGTTCAAGAGATTCTCCGACCTCAGCCTCCCAAGTAGCCGGGACTACAGGTGCCCCGGGCCACCATGCCTGGCTAATTTGTTTTTTTATTTTTTATTTTTATTTTTATTTTTTTTTTATTTTTTATTTTTTTGAGACGGAGTCTCGCTCTGTAGCCCAGGCTGGAGTGCAGTGGCCGGATCTCAGCTCACTGCAAGCTCC
>NW_022160354.1:0-405 GCF_008728515.1 Papio anubis | reverse complement strand
ACTGTAGTCCCAGCTACTCGGGAGGCTGAGGCAGGAGAATGGCGTGAACCCGGGAGGCAGAGCTTGTAGTGAGCTGAGATCCGGCCACTGCACTCCAGCCCGGACAACAGAGCGAGACTCCGTCTCAAAAAAAAAAAAAAAAAAAGAATATATACACCCATATTTTCCTTTTCTGACTGCTAAAATAAAGTATAACAGTGTATTGTTAGTTTCATAATGAATAGGCAGTTCTTACTTTGCATAGACTATTTATACATTAATTTCAGTTACCACAGTTTAAATAACACTAGTCCCCCAACAAGGCAGTTTGCATTCCATAGTTAAATAACACTAGTCCCCCAACAAGGCAGTTTGAATTCCATAGTTAAATAACACTAGTCCCCCAACAAGGCAGTTTGAATTCCA
>NW_022160353.1:0-405 GCF_008728515.1 Papio anubis | reverse complement strand
AAAATAAAATAAAATAAAATGATGTCAGAATAATTTTGCCAAGTTTCAATTTTTCCCATCAAAGTTTTAAATGGAATAAATTTAACTTTGTATGGAGTTTTATAGGAAATTAACACTTTTATATTATGTGACCTTATTCAGTAACATAATATTCTATCAATTTTTGATGCCTTTTCTAATGTTCTTGACTAGATAGCATAATAATCAAAAGTGTATGATAGAATATGAGAGGTTCACATTTCCAGGACTTGCCTGTGCTAAAACAAAGGAGGGAAAATATTCTAAAATATTTCAAATTGTGTGGTAAAATTTCTTCCCCTTCCTCCCCCTCCCCCTCCCCCTTCCTCCTCCTCCTCCTCTTCTTCTTCTTCTTCCTCTTCCTCTTCCTCTTCCTCTTCCTCTTCC
>NW_022160352.1:0-406 GCF_008728515.1 Papio anubis | reverse complement strand
CCTGTAATCCCAGCACTTGGGGAGGCCGAGGCAGGCAAACTACCTGAGGTCAGGAGTTCGAGACCAGCTTGGCCAACATGGTGAAAACCCATCTCTATTGAAAATATAAAATTAGCCGGGTGTGGTGGTACGCGCCTGTAATCCCAGCAACTCGGGAGGCTGAGGTGGAATAATAGCTTGAAACCAGGAGGCAGAGGTTGCAGTGAGCCTACCAACATGGAGAAACCCCATCTCTACTAAAAATACAAAATTAGCTGGGCGTGGTGGTGCTCGCCTGTAATCCCAGCTACCCAGGAGGCTGAGACAGGAGAGAATTGCTTGAACCAGGGGGGCAGAGGTTTTGGTGAGCTGTGATCGCACCATTGCACTCCAGCCTAGGCAACAAGAGTGAAACTCAGTCTCAAAA
>NW_022160351.1:16666-25329 GCF_008728515.1 Papio anubis | reverse complement strand
GCAATTTTGCACAAAGGCAGTTAATTATATTGCGTCACCTTTTTAGCATAAGAGTTTTGCAAAATGAGCATGGCTTTTGTGAATGTATAGATCTGAATCAAAATGAAAAAACTGGCTTCTGATTCGGGAGCAAATCGAACTTTGAATCATGAACGCTGGTATGTTCTCTCTTTTACTCTTGGGTCTTTACTCACAGGAAGAGCAGGAAGTGTGTTCCTTGAGTTTCTGATGAGTCTTTCCAAAAGAAGCAATCAGATGTACGTCTATCTCAGTGAGCAGAGGGGTGACTTTGATTAGAATGGGAGGCAGGTTTGCCCTGAGCAGTTTCCAGCTTGAGTGGCCAATGTGGGAAGATCACTTGAGGCCAGAATTTCAAGACCAGACTGATCAGCATAGCATATCTTTATTTAAAAAAAAAAAAAAAGTTCTCCACTGGGAAAATTCTCCTTTTTCACTTCCTACCACCATCTCCCTCTCATTGTCACTGCTACTGCTGAAGCAATGCTGTCATATTTTGCCACTCTTGGCCGCATGGAATATAACCATGCCTCTCTCCCTCTCACTGTTTCTCTCTGAAAAGACCCCAGAAACCCAGCTCATAACAAAACCCTCACATAGATTGCAATGAAAGATCTCTTTCCTCTCTTCTTATACCTTCTTATTACTTGATAAAAGGATTACAGATGTTGATCTAAACATTTACTAACAGTATAATCTCATTCATGAAATATCTTTACAATGTAGGTTGTTTTTTGTTTTTTGGTTTTTTGAGAGAGAGTCTCATTCTGTCACCCAAGTTGGAGCACAATGGTGCGATCTCAACTCACTGCAACCTCTACCTGTCAGACTCAAGTCATTCTCATGCCTCAGCTTCCCAAGTACCTGGAATTATAGGCATGCACCACCATGACTGGATAATTTTTGAATTTAGTAGACAGGGTTTCCTCATGTTGACCATGCTGGTCTTGAACTCCTTACCTCAATTATCTTCCTGCCTTGGCCTCCCAAAGTGCTGGGATTACAGGTATGAGCCACTGTGCTCAGCCTGAAAGTTACAATTATTAGCAAGAAAAAAATGACACATAGATCAGAGATACAAAAATCAAGATAGACCTCTTTTAGTATCCTCAGGTTTTGGTAGACATATGTTCAACTTGTGGTCAAGTGTGGTTGCCCATTTTCAAAAAATATTTGGTTGGAGAGGACACACAGAAGGTAAAGGGTTTGGTGAATGCAAATGGAAATAAAGAATATTTAATGAACCTTGAGAAAAGTAGAGGCAAGACCTGAGATCTAGTCAAGCATTTTCTAAGAGCATCATTAAAAGATGGCATCAGAATGCTTTTTCTCTGTCTCCACAGATGTTCAAAACTGAGAAGAGATGAAGCTGCATTGTCTTTTTTTTTTTTTTTTTTTTTTTTTTTGAGACGGAGTTTCGCTATTGTTACCCAGGCTAGAGGGCAATGGCATGATCTTGCCTCACTGCAACCTCCACTTCCCAGGTTTAAGCAATTCTCCTGTCTCAGCCTCTCCCAAGAAGCTGGGATTACAGACATCCCATGCCCAGCTAATTTTGTATTTTTAGTAGAGACAGGGTTTCTCCACGTTAGTCAGGCTGGTCTTGAACTCCCGACTTCAGGTGATCCCCTCGCCTTGGCCTCCCAAAGTGCTGGGATTACAGGCGTGAGACACCGTGCCTGGCACACTGTCTTATTAGAATGGAGTCAGCTACAGAGGCATATGCGTGATTTTTTCTATCAAAAGCAATCAGCAGTGGGATCTGTAGAGACCTGTCCAAGCTCCCTTCCAACCATATATTCCCATGAATGTGCCCCAGGTTATGAAATCAGTTCCAGGACCAGAGTTTACAGTCCCTCTGAGCCCACTTAGACACACATTACAGAAAACGACATTGGTCCTCAACTCTGTATTTGAAAAATAATATGGTCCTAATTATACTAACTCCCTTTGCATGCCAGAAGTCTTATCCATCTCACCTTAAGGTCATGTATTTGGGAAAGGACAGCCTCACACGTGGAAGCCATTTCTCTACAATTTACTAGGTGATCACAGGCTTCATTTCATCAAATCTTTTTTCTACAGTAGCCTCATAACATTCCCAGAGATACCAACATGAGGAGTGGCCATTTGCTGCTATGTTCTTTCCTTGGTTGGTTCCATTATAGCCCTTCAAGGATAGAGCAAATGGGAGCGATGGCCCACACCTGTAATCTCAGCATTTCGGGAGGCCGAGGTGGGTGGATCACTTGAAGCCAGAAGTTTGAGACTAGCCTGGCCAACATGGCAAAACCACATCTCTACGAAAAATACAAAAATTACCTGGGCTTGGTGGTGCACACGTGTAATACCAGCTACTTGGGAGGCTGAGGCAGGAGAATTGCTTGAACCTGGGAGGTGGAAGTTGCAGTGAGTCAACATCATGTCATGCACTCCAGCCGGGGTGACAGAGAGACTGTCCCCACCCACCACTCCCCAAAAAAGGAAAGAAAAAAAGAGCAAAGAAGACCTCTCACAATCATCCTACTTGTTTCTCAGAGATGGTGTCTGGAACAAGAAAATAAGGATGAATAACAACGAAGTCGGGATCCTGACCAAGATGGCCGAATAGGAACATCTCCAGCCTCCAGCTCCCAGCACGAGTGACACAGAACATGGGTGATTTCTGCATTTTCAACTGAGGTACCAGGTTCATCTCACTGGGGAGTGCTGGACAATCAGTGCTGGTCAGCTGGTGCAGCCCGACCAGCAAGAGCTGAAGCAGGGTGAGGCATTGCCTCACTTGGGAAGTGCAAGGAATCCCTTTTCCTAGCCAAGGGAAACTGAGACACACAACACCTGGAAAATCGGGTAACACCCACCCTAATACTGCGCTTTACCAAGGGTCTCAGCAAACAGCACACCGGAGGATTATATCCCACACCTGACCCAGAGGGTCCCACACCCATGAGGCCTCCCTCATTGCTAGCACAGCAGTCTGAGATCTAACTGCAAGGCAGCAGCAAGGCTGGGGGAGGGGCGCCCGCCATTGCTGAGGCTTAAGTAGGTAAACAAAGCTGCCGGGAAGCTCGAACTGGGTGGAGCCCACCGCAGCTCAAGGAGGCCTGCCTGCCTGCCTCTGTAGACTCCACCTCTGGGGACAGGGCATAGCTAAACAAAAAGCAGCAGAAACCTCTTCAGATGTAAATGACCCTGTCTGACAGCTTTGAAGAGAGCAGTGGGTCTCCCAGCACAGAGTCTGAGATCTGAGAACGGGACAGACTGCATGCTCAAGTGGGTCTGTGCCCCCTGAGTAACCTAACTGGGAGACATACCCCCACTAGGTGCAGACTGACACCTCACACTTTACACAGCGGGGCACACGTCTGAAACGAAGTTTCCAGAGCAAGAATCAGACAGGTACACTCGCTGTTCAGCAATATTCTATCTTCTGCAGCCTCCGCTGCTGATACCCAGGCAAACAGGGTCTGCAGTGGACCTCAAGCAATCTCCAACAGACCTGCAGCTGAGGGTCCTGACTGTTAGAAGGAAAACTAATAAACAGAAAGGACATCCACACCAAAACCCCATCAGTATGTCACCATCATCAAAGACCAAAGGCAGATAAAACCACAAAGATGGGGAAAAAGCAGGGCAGAAAAGCTGGAAATTCAAAAAATCAGAGCGCATCTCCCCCTCCAAAGGAACACAGCTCATCGACAGCAACATATCAAAGCTGTACAGAGAATGACTTTGACGAGTTAAGAGAAGAAGGCTTCAGACCATCAAACTTCTCAGAGCTAAAGGAGAAACTACATACCCAGCACAAAGAAACTAAAAATCTTGAAAAAAGAATGGAAGAATGGATAACTAGAATAATAAATGCAGAGAAGGCCATAAACGAACCGATAGAGATAAAAACCATGACATGAGAATTACATGACAAATGCACAGGCTTCAGTAACTGACTCGATCAACTAGAAGAAAGAGTGTCAATGATTGAAAATCAAATGAATGAAATGAAGCAAGAAGAGAAGTCTAGAGAAAAAAGAGGAAAAAGAAAGAACAAAGCCTCCAAGAAATATGGGATTATGTGAAAAGACCAAATCTACGTCTGATTGGTGTGCCTGAAAGTAAGGGGGAAAATGGAACAAAGTTGGAAAGCACTCTTCAGGATATCATCCAGGAGAACTTCCCCAATCTAATAAGGCAGGCCAACATTCAAATTCAGGAAATACAGAGAGCACCACAAAGATACTCTTCGAGAAGAGCAACTCCAAGACACATAATTGTCAGATTCACCAAAGTTGAAATGAAGGAAAAAATGTTAAGGGCAGCCAGAGAGAAAGGTCGGGTTACCCACAAAGGGAAGCCCATCATATTAACAGCACATCTCTTGGCAGAAACTCTACAAGTCAGAAGAGAGTGGGGGCCAATATTCAATGTTCTTAAAGAAAAGAATTTTCAACCCAGAATTTCATATCCAGTCAAACTAAGTTCCATAAGTGAAGGAGAAACAAAATCCTTTACAAACAAACAAATGCTTGGAGATTTTGTCACTACCAGGCCTGCCCTACAAGAGCTCCTGAAGGAAGCACTAAACATGGAAAGGAACAACCGGTACCAGCCATTGCAAAAACATGGCAAAATGTAAAGACCATTGATGCTAGGAAGAAACTGCATCACCTAACGAGCAAAATAACCAGCTAATATCACAACGACAGGATCAAGTTCACATATAACAGTATTAACCTTAAATACAAATGGTCCAATTAAAAGATACAGACTGGCAAATTGGATAAACAGTCAAGACCTATCAGTTTGCTGTATTCAGGAGATCCATCTCACACGCAGAGACACACGTCAGCTCAAAATAAAAGGATGGAGGAAGATCTACCAAGAAAATAGAAAACAAAAAAAAAGCAGAGATTGCAATACTAGTCTCTGATAAAACAGATTTTAAACCATCAAAGATCAAAAGAGACAAAGAAGGCCATTACATATGGTAAACAGATCAACTCAACAGGAAGAGCTAACTATTCTAAATATATATGCACCCAATACAGGAGCACCCACATTCATAAAACAAGTCCATAGAGACTTAGACTCCCATACAATAATAATGGGAGTCTTCAACATCCCACTGTCAACATTAGACAGATCAACGAGACAGAAAGTTTACAAGGATATCCAGGAACTCAACTCTGCATCAAGCGGACCTAATAGACATCTACAGAACTCTCCACCCCAAATCAACAGAATGTACATTCTTCTCAGCACCACATCACACTTATTACAAAATTGACCACATAGTTGGAAGTAAAGCACTCCTCAGAAAATGTAAAAGAACAGAAATTATAACAAACTGTCTCTCAGACCACAGCACAATCAAACTAGAACTCAAGACTAAGAAACTCAATCAAAACTGCTCAACTACATGGAAACTGAACAACCTGCTCCTGAATGACTACTGGGTACATAACGAAATGAAGGCAGAAATAAAGATGTTCTTTGAAACCAATGAGAACAAAGATACAACATACCAGAATCTCTGGGACACATTTAAAGCAGTGTATAGAAGGAAATTTACAGCACTAAATGCCCACAAGAGAAAGGTGGAAAGATCTAAAATTCACACTCTAACATCACAATTAAAAGAACTAGAGAAGCAAGAGCAAACACATTCACAAGCTAGCAGAAGGCAAGAAACAACTAAGATCAGAGCAGAACTAAAGAAGATAGAGACACAAAAAACCGTCCAAAAAAATCAATGAATCCAGGAGCTGGTTTTTTGAAAAGATTAACAAAATTGATAGACTGCTAGCAAGACTCATAAAGAAGAAGAGAAGAATCAAATAGACACAGTAAAAAATGATAAAGGGGATATCACCACCAACCCGACAAAAATACAAACTACCATCAGAGAATACTATAAACACCTCTACGCAAATAAACTAGAAAACCTAGAAGAAATGGATAATTTCCTGGACACTTACACTCTCCCAAGACTAAACCAGGAAGAAGTTGAATCCCTGAATAGACCAATAGCAGGCTCTGAAATTGAGGCAGTAATTAATAGCCTACCAACCAGGACCAGATGGACTCACAGCCAAATTCTACCAGAGGTACAAGGAGGAGCTGATACCATTCCTTCTGAAACTATTCCAAACAATAGAAAAAGAGGGAATCCTCCCTAACTCATTTTATGAGGCCAACATCATCCTGATACCAAAGCCTGACAGAGACACAACGAAAAAAGAGAATTTTAGACCAATATCCCTGATGAACATCGACACAAAAATCCTCAATAAAATACGGGCAAACCACATCCAGCAGCACATCAAAAAGCTTATCCACCATGATCAAGTGGACTTCATCCCTGGGATGCAAGGCTGGTTCAACATATGCAAATCAATAAACGTAATCCAGCATATAAACAGAACCAAAGACAAAAACCACATGATTATCTCAATAGATGCAGAAAAGGCCTTTGACAAAATTCAACAGCCCTTCCTGCTAAAAACTCTCAATAACCTAGGTATTGATGGAACATATCTCAAAATAATAAGAGCTATTTATGACAAACCCACAGCCAATATCATACTGAATGGGCAAAAACTGGAAAAATTCCCTTTGAAAACTGGCACAAGACAGGGATGCCGTCTCTCACCACTCCTATTCAACATAGTGTTGGAAGTTCTGAGTAGGGCAATCAGGCAAGAGAAAGAAATAAAGGGTATTCAGTTAGGAAAAGAAATCAAATTGTCCCTGTTTGCAGATGACATGATTGTATATTTAGAAAACCCCATTGTCTCAGCCCAAAATCTCCTTAAGCTGATAAGCAACTTCAGCAAAGTCTCAGGATACAAAATCAATGTGCAAAAATCACAAGCATTCTTATACACCAGTAACAGACAAACAGAGAGCCAAATCATGAATGGACTCCCATTCACAATATCTTCAAAGATAATAAAATACGTAGGAATCCAACTTACAAGGGATGTGAAGGACCTCTTCAAGGAGAACTAGAAACCACTGCTCAGTGAAATAAAAGAGGACACAAACAAATGGAAGAACATACCATGCTCATGGATAGGAAGAATCAATATTGTGAAAATGGCCATACTGCCCAAAGTAATTTATAGATTCAATGCCATCCCCATCAAGCTACCAATGACTTTCTTCACAGAATTGGAAAAAACTGCTTTAAAGTTCACGTGGAACCAAAAGAGAGCCTGCATTCCCAAGACAATCCTAAGTCGAAAGAACAAAGCTGGAGGCATCATGCTACCTGACTTCAAACTATACTACAAAGCTACAGTAACCAAAACAGCATGGTACTGGTACCAAAACAGAGATACAGACCACTGGAACAGAACAGAGCCCTCAGAAATAATACCACACATCTACAGCCATCTGATCTTTGACAAACCTGTCAAAAACAAGAAATGGGGAAAGGATTTCCTATTTAATAAATGGTGCTGGGAAAATTGGCTAGCCATAAGTAGAAAGCTGAAAATGGATCCTTTCCTTACTGCTTATATGAAAATTAATTCGAGATGGACTAGAGACTTAAATGTTAGACCTAATACCATAAAAACCCTAGAAGAAAACCTAAGTAGGCCGGGCACAGTGGCTCACACCTGTAATCCCAGCACTTTGGGAGGCCGAGGCGGGCGGATCACAAGGTCAGGAGATCGAGACCACGGTGAAACCCCGTCTCTACTAAAAATACAAAAATTAGCAGGCAGCGTTTGTAGGCACCTGAACCCAACTACTGGGAGGAGGCTGAGGCAGGAGAATGTGAACCCAGGGCCGGGGAGCTTGCAGTGAGCGGCAGTGGCGCCCACTGCACTCAGCCTGGGGCGACAGGCGGGGCTCTGTCTCAAAAAGCCTCAGTAACCCATTTCAGGACATAGGCAGGCAGGGAAGACACCATTAAGAGCCACCCCAGCAATGGCCAAAAAGCCAGAATTGACAAATGGATCTGAATATAAACTAAGTCTTCTGCACAGCAAAAGGAAACTACCATCCAGAGTGAACAGGTGACCTACAGAATGGAGAAAGATTTACCCAATCTAACATCCCGACCAGGGTAAGCTTCCCCTGAACCTACACAAGAACTCATTGAATTTACCAAGAAAAACAAACAATCTCTCCTACCTACGTAGTGAAAGGATATGAACAGACATTTCTCTCAGAGTGAAATTCTATGCGGCCAATGGTACATATGAAAAATGTTGTCATCTGCTGGCCAATCAAGAAACCAAATCAAACCACAATGAGATATCTCATCAGTTAAATTGTAATCATAAGGAGTCGAGCAGAGCAGGATGCGGAAATGAAAATGAAGTGCATTTTGCAGTTTGATTTGTGGTTGGCCGTGGAAAAGCAGTGCCAGCCGATTCCTCAGGATCTGGGGCAATGCCCATGGACATGCCATGCTCATTTGCCGGTAGATGCCCGAACATAAATACATGCACTGCTACCATAAAAGGCATACCATAGCAAATTGAACATGATTGATCCTGGTGAGATGGCGATGAATCCTGAAAATTCCAGAAAGAAAAGCAGCAGTGCATGAAATGCAGGGCTGAAAAGAAAAGTGATGAGATGGTGAAAGAGGAAACACCGGCAGCAGGAGGCCTCAGTTTGGCTTTGGCAGT
>NW_022160351.1:0-8681 GCF_008728515.1 Papio anubis | reverse complement strand
TTGCTCTTGAATCCCTGTACCACCCAAGTCAAATTTCATAAAAGATTTGGAGTGGAAAAAATCATTGCAAGTGGGCTCCTAAATACAGTGCTTCCTTAGCTAAATTATAGCCAAGATCTGAGGTGCGGGTGCTGCTTTCAGCCAAGCCTTTTGAGATTATTTATTGTTGACCCATCTCAACTCTAATTCACGTTGCTTTACTCATCCTCTGAACCTGGCCTTGAGACAGAAGAAACTATGTATCTTTTCTCCAAATTTAGACCAGTGCCTGGATTATTCTAGGTTCTCCATTTATGTTCACCCTCTGAGGGGTGAATGAATAGCACGGATCACACATACTAGTTGTAATTAAAATGTATGTGCTTAGAAAAATCCAGATGATAAATGATGCACTTTGATACTTCTGTCTCTCTCTCTCCACCGCTACCCTTCTGTCTGTCTTTCTCTAATTTTTGCTTTCTGTTATTCCTGTCTGAAACTTTAGGCAATGCATTCCATTCCTTCAAAGCTATTAAGGGTTTGAGGAGCTTATGTAAAATACTGACCATCTCAGATGGATAAAGTAGGTGGAGGTGAATTTCTGGATGCAATCAAACTGTATGGGTAGAAAAAGGTCTTTCCTTTTCAAATTCCTCTTCCAAGAATAAATTTAAATTTACGCTATCTTTACAAAAATGCAATCAATGTACACATTTATCGTATTAGGAATCTGGAGCAAGCTGTGCAGGCAGCTGTGTTAGCATGCCACCTAGTGTTTACATTCATCTAATGGTTAAAAACACGCACTGCTCAATCAGGCTTGTGTTCCTGGATGCGAAGGAAAGAATATAAATTATTTAAAGGATAATTCAGAATGAGGAAATAATAGACATTCCTTAAGTAACTATATTTGTAAACTGAATTGTATAATTTATCTTTCTATTTAGGGAAAAAGGTTAATTAAGGGCTTAAGGGGCATATGGAAAATATTGACCACCTCAGAAAGACAAGGCTGGTGAAGGTAATTTTCTTTATGCAATGGGTCATAATAGGTTAATTAAGCATCAAGTTTGGAGTGTTTAGACCAATGGCAAAGGTTTGTATCATTTTAATAGATGACATCCTTTTGATTTTAATCTTGTTACTTTCAAAATAACCACTAGAAAAGGAAATATAATACTTATTAAGAGCTACCTGTGGGCCTATGGGCTGTGTGCAAAGTCTTTTAGAGATAGTATCTCCATGGATCTTTGTAAGTCCCATAATATACTTTATAGTTGCATTTCACCGATGGAACAATTGAAGTATACATAGGTTAAGGAATATGTCCAAAGACATTTAGCTGGCAAGAAGAACAATTCCCATTCACCCCATTGTGTCAAACCCTAGAGAACATTCTTTCCACCTCTGAACACCACTGTGTGGAAAAGAACGTGTTCCCTTGGTGGTACATAGCTTGCTTTTATCTACTACCGTCTCCTTGGCATGTGGTTAAAGAAAATGGAAGGACAGGAGCCAAGGAGGGAGAATGATCTTGTATGTGGGGTTGACAACCTTGGGTCCAGACCTCATGGTCCTGCTCCCTGTACAGTGTAGACTCACCAAAACCTCTTCATGGCTCCACACTCTGTGTTCTTCATCTGCAAAGATAAGAGCATTTGAGAAGAAGATTTCAGAAGTTCTTTCTCAGGCTAAAATCCTACGATTCTGTTCTAGGGTATTCTAAATTCAAGATGAACCTCCTCCTAACAGTGATGAGAAAATAAGGATGTTTCAGAGATCTTATAACAAAGAGTGGCAGAGAAATTGCTCAGCCTTTGTAAGGAATTCTTTTGTGGACAAATAAGATCTAATATGGTTGCATTAAATCACTTAGGAAAAAGATATCCTTCGTTGATAGTTAATATTACAACAGTTATTTGTATTTCAGTTGACACTTTCATATTACTCTTTAGTGAAAGTGCAACAGTATAGGTCCATTGAAATAAGTCAAATACACATAATTTTCTAATTTTTTTATTTCCATAAGTTTTGGGGGAACAGGTGGTGTTTGGCTACATGAGTAAGTTATTCAGTGGTGATTTGTGAGATTTTGGTGCACCCATCACTCAGCAGTATACAATGCACTCAATTTATGGTCTTTTATCCCTCACCCCCTTCCTACTCTTTCCTCCAGAGTCCCCAGAGTCCATTGTGTCACTCTTAGGCCTTTGCATCCTCATAGCTTAGCTCCCACTTATAAGTGAGAACATACAATGTTTGGTTTTCCATTTTTTAGTGACTTCACTTAGTCTCCAAACTGATCCAGGTTGCTGCAAATGCCATTAATTCATTACTTTTCATGGCTGATTAGTATTTCTTTGTATATATATATGCCACAGTTTCTTTATCCACCTGTTGATTGACGGCATTTGGGCTGGTTCCACATTTTTGCAATTGCAAATTGATGAACACACTTGATTATGTTACTCCTGGGGTTACACATTTGAGAGACACTCCTGGAGGACAGGTGAGTCTCCAAGTGGGGCTTAGCCCACAAGGATTCTTGGCTTAGCCCAGGAAATAATTCAAGGGCAAACCAGAGGTAGAAGAAAACTGCTTTATTGAAGCAACAGTGTTACAGCTTTGTGACTGCTCCTGCAGAACATGGTTACCCTCTAGGCAGAGAGTAGCAGCTCAGGGCAGTTGTGCAGTCATATTTATACCCATTTATTGTTATTTTTATTTTTTTCCTTGTTTGAGACAGCGTCTCACTCTGTCACTCAAGCTGGAGTGCAAGCGGCACGATCTCAGCTCACTGCAAACTCTGCCTCCCATATTCAAGCAATTCTCCTGCCTCAGCCTCCAGAGTAGCTAAGATTACAAGCATGTGCCGCCACACCCAGCCAATTTTTCTATATTTTTAGTAGAGATGGAATTTCACCATGTTGGTCATCCTGGTCTCAAACTCCTGATCTCAAACGATCTGCCCACGTTGACCTCCTAAAGTGTGTAACTCTTCTTAATTGCATGCAGATTCAGGGGTGGGTTATGCAGAAATTTCTAGGGAAAGGGTAGTAATCATTGAGTTACTGCGTCATTGCCATGGAAAGGGGTGGTAACTCCCAGGTGTTGCCATGGCAATGGTAAATTGACATGGCACACTGGTGGGCATGTCTGACTGAAAGCTGCTTCAGTCTGCCCTGTTTTAGCTAGTCCTCCATCTGGTCTGGTGTCCAACCCCCACCTCTGGGGTCAAGTCCTGCCACCTACTTCAACATCATAGGGTTGATGTACATGGAGATTTGGGGTTGGCATGGCTAGGGTCCCAGTCCCAGCCCAGGAACACCTAAGCTGTGTCCTCCTGAGCAAGTAACAGAGCATTTCAAGTCACAGGTAGTCTTCTTGGTATACAGGGGTGCAACGGATTAAATTATGACCTCCTCAAAGGTTACATTAAAGTCCTAAACCTTGGTACCTGTGCATAAGACTTTATTTGGAAATAGGGTCTTTTTTTTTTTTTTTTTTTTTGAAACGGAGTCTCTCTGTGTCTCCCAGGCTGGAGTGCAGTGGCGTGATCTCGGCTCACTGCAAGCTCCGCCTCCCAGGTTCACGCCATTCTCCTGCCTCAGCCTCCCAAGTAGCTGAGACTACAGGCGCCCGCCACCACGCCTGGCTAGCTTTTTGTATTTTTAGTAGAGACGGGGTTTCACCATGTTAGCCAGGATAGTCTCGACCTCCTGACCTCGTGATCCACCCGCCTCGGCCTCCCAAAGTGCTGGGATTACAGGCTTGAGCCACCGCGCCCGGCCGGAAATAGGGTCTTTAAAGATGCCATCAAGAGAGAACAAGGTCATACTAGATGAAGGTGGGTTCTAAATTCTGTATGACTATACTCTCTCTATATAAGGAGAGAAAGATTTAAAGACCCAGGGCGTAGACATTCATGTCATGACAAAGGCAGAGATTGGAGCGATGTGTCCACAAGCCAAGGAATGTCAAGGATTGGCAAGGATAGATTCTACCCAGGGCCTCTGAGGAAGCACCTTGATTTCTGAACTTCTAGCCTCCAGAGTGGTGGAAGAATGAACGTCCGTTTTCTTAAACCACCAAGTTTATGGTGATTTTTATGGCAGCTCTGGGCAATCTCACACAAGTGTTTATACCTAAATCAAGAGGCTGAATTAAGGAAATAAGAGACTTCATCAACGCTCTGGCACATTCTGGGGGAATCAAAGCAGTGCTCCTCCCAGGTTGCTAATGCCTACTTCCCTTTGCTTTCTAGAACTTGGCTGCTCAGGAGAGGCAATGGCTTATCAGCTGTTGCTGAAATTTCCAGACTGCCAGGAGACCAATTGCTATGTCACTCAGTGCTAGCACGTGTGAAAGGAAAATATCCTGGGCCCCCAAAATGACTCAGGAAAACTCAAGCTGGAAACTGCTCAGGGCAAACCTGCCTCCCATTCTAATCAAAGTCACCCCTCTGCTCACTGAGATAGACGTACATCTGATTGCCTCTTTCGGAAAGACTCATCAGAAACTCAAAAGAATGCAACCGTTTGTGTCTCACCATCTGTGACCTGAAAGTCCCCTCCCACTTCAAGTCTTCCAGCCCTTGCTTCAGGTGGTTCCCGACTTTCCAAAGCAAACCAAGGTACTTCTTACATATGTTGATTGATGTCTCATGTCTCCCTAAAATGTATAAAACCAAGCTGTGCCCCGACCACCTTGGGCACTTGTTGTCAGGACTTCCTGAGGCTGTGTTACGGGCACGTCCTTGACCTTGGCAAAAGAAACTTTCTAAGTTAACTGAAAAAACTGTCTCAGACTTTCTGGGTTCACACGTGTTTTGCTGAATTATTGCACCACTCTTGATTCAGTTTCTATGTATTGTTGACAAACATAAACCCTTTTGGTTGGCTAGTGGCCACGTTCAGACTTGTTTCTCTTAATGCACTGTTTCAATGCCTGCTATGTTGCCTCCTGTTGACACAGGGCCTTATATTTAGAGCAAAGCAGCTGGGCAGATGGCACAGGTGTCTGTAGGTGCCTGTTTTCTGGCACGGAAAGACATATTTAGAAAACGGAAATTAGGTTTGGTGCAGTGGTTCATGCCTATAATTCCAGCACTTTGGGAGGTTGAGGCAGGAGGATCACTTGGGGAGAGAAGTTTGAGATTGGCCTGGGCAACATAGCAAGACCCATTCTCTACAAAAGGATAAAAAGAGCTAGGTTTGGTGGTATGCATCTGCAGTGCCACCTACTATAGAGGCTAAACCGGGAGGATTGCTATGGAGCCCAGGAATTCAAGGCTGCAATGAGCTATGATTGCGCAAGTACACTCTGCTGCCAAAATGAATGACACAGTAATTATCTACACAGGAAAGTCATGAGGTGCTGACTTCTTCAGAGGCAACAAATGGTCATCAATGTCCTTCAACCCAGGAAGGCAACAGTACTTAACACAGAAATCCAGGAAAAAAGTAGCCAAAATGGACAAGACCACAGAGGATGTCCTGGTTTGTTATTATTATTATTATTTTTTTTTTGAAATGGAGTCTTGCTCTGTTGCCCAGGCTGAAGTGCAGTGACTCACTACAACATCCACCTCCCAGGTTCAAGCTCCTGCCTCAGCCTCCCAAGTAGCTGGGATTACAGGTATGTGTCACCACACCTGGCTGATTTTTATATTTTTAGTAGTATGAGGAAAAGAAAGAAATATCAGACTGTTACTGTATCTATATAGTTACTGTTACTGTATCTATATGGAAAGTAGTAGACATAAGAGACTCCACTTTGTTCTGTACCAAGAGAAATTCTTCTGCCTTGAGACACTATTAGTCTGTAACCCTAGCCCCAACCCTGTGCCTGCAGAGACAAGTGTCGTGTTGACTCAAAGTTTAATGGATTTAGGGCTACTCAGGATGTGCTTTGCTAAAAAAGTGCTTGAAGGCTGTATGCTTGTTAAAAGTCATCACCATTCTCTAATCTCCAGTACCCAGAGACACAATACACTGCAGAAGGCCACAGGGACCTCTGCCCGGAAAGCCAGGTATTGTCCAAGGTTTCTTCCCATGTGATAGCCTGAGATATGGCCTCGTGGAAAGGGAAAGACCTGACCATCCCCCAGCCTGACACCATAAAGGGTCTGTGCTGAGGAGGATTAGTAAAAGAGGAAGGCCTCTTTGCAGTTGTGATAAGAGGAAGGCATCTGTCTCCTGCTCATCCCTGGACAATGGAATGTCTCGGTGTAAAACCCAGTTGTATGTTCTATTTACTGAGATAGGAGACAACCACCTTAAAGGCTGGAGGTGAGACATGCTGGTGGCAATACTGCTCTTTATTGCACTGAGATGTTTGTGTGTGTGCACATTAAGGCACAGCACCTTTTCTTAAACTTATTTATGACACAGAGATCTTTGTTCACATTTTTTCCTGCTGACCCTTTCCCCACTATTACCCTATTGTCCTGCCACATCCCCCTCTCTGAGATGGTAGCGATAATGATCAATAAATACTGAGGGAACTGAGTCAGGGTCCTCTGTATGCTGGGCGCCTGTCCCCTGGGACCACTTTTCTTTCTCTGTACTTTGTCTCTGTCTCTCATTTCTTTTCTCAGTCTCTCGTCCTACCTAATGAGAAACACCCACAGGTTGTGGAGAGGCTGGCCACCCCTTCAAGTAGAGACAGGGTTTCATGATGTTGGCCAGGCTGGTCTCAAACTCCTGACCTCAAGTGATCCACCCACCTCGGCCTCCCAAAGTGCTGGGATTACAGGAGTGAGCCCCCATGCCCGGCCAGGATATCCTCTTTGTATTCATATTCAGAACTCATTTTCGTGGTGGTTAAGACAATTGGTTTTGCCACAATTTACAAATATTTGGATTATGCAAAGAAAAATGAACCCCGGTAGACTTGCAAGATACAGCTCATGTGGGAAGAAAAAGACCTCAGGGAAGCAGCAAGTGGAACAAAAGAACAGAACAAAAAAGTCATGAAGACTGCAAAGGCCAGTGTTGGTGCTGGCGATAGACAAGGTGGAGACTGGGTGAAAAACAGACTGAGAGAAGAGAGACAGAGCCTCTCATATTGTTTTATATTGTTTTATACTCAGAAAAGGAAAGAGAAGCAAAACTAACGGCAGGTAGCCTGGCGCCTAGGAACCAGACCCGAAACCCAGGAACAAGACCTGAAACTACACGTGGGCCTGCCTGACCTAAGCCTGACCTAAGCCAGGTAGTTAAAATTCGACCCCTGACCTAGCAACTGATATTATCTATAGATTCCAGACATTGTATGGAAGGACATTGTGAAACCTCCCACTCTGTTCTGTTTCACTTCCCTGTCAAATATCCCCTGGTTTGCTCAATCGATCACAACCCTCTCACTGACCTCCTTAGAGTTGTGAGGCCTTAAAAGGGCCAGAAGTTGGGCACCTGACAAGCTTGGATTTTAAGACGTTAGTCTGCTGATGTTTCCAGCTGATTAAAGCCACTCCCTTTACTATCTCGGTGTCTGGGATTTTGTCCACGGCTTGTCCTGCTACAAGACGAGGTAGCAATTCTGCAATGACATCAGCAGCAGCCACTGTGTGGATTTTTTACAAGAGAATTAATAAATTATAAACTTTCAGGAAATAAAACAAATTTCAGTCAACATTTATCGACAGGAATCCCACCCTCTCCCCCCCCAAAAAAGTTAGCAGCTAGTGGGATAACCAGTGGGTCTTTAATAATCTGGAATGGTAGATAAATTTATTGGCTCTTAAATGCACTCGTTGCAAACTTGAAAGCACCAACGTTAGTGGCCTTTGGTAACCTGATAGTAATTATCTCTTCCCGTTAGGACCCCAGGGCTGAGAGAGTTCCCCTTCCTTGTCACACAAACAAAATGGAAACACCTCACATCAAGGCTTCAGCCACTCCTGCCTTGATTCTGTTCTAAGAATTGGTAGGGAACAGGCACAATGGTTTCCCAGAGTTCCTTCAGGGTGTCAGCCACCTTTTAAATCACAAAATCCTGAAGAGTCTCCTTGTCAGGTGTTAGTGGGGAAGGAAAATAAAATTAAGTAATGATAAAATTTAAAATAATAAGCATAACATAGGTAATAGTTAACATTTAGTATAAGCTATTTAGAAGTTACACATAGGCTAAAATTTTAAACGGCCCCTTCCAGCATTGCTAACAAGTTGCAGATGCCGGCTTATCTCAAAAGTTTATCACCTGCCTCCGGAACCCACCCCCACCCCCTACCCCACCCATTCCTGTAATTCCTGTTTTATCTTACCCCAGCCTTGTCCAGCTTTAAGGATAACTAGTCAAGATAACTAAATTGTAAGCTTTCTCAGAGTTGTCACAGGTTAAATAATTTACTGTCTTTGTCTGAAACCAGTATCCTGCATTGTTTTCCTGCCTCAAATGACATGTAAGCAAGTTTGCAGTCTTTGTCAGGGTCCGCAGCCATTTTGGGTGTGAGCCTGCTGGCTTAGGTGCTGAATTAAAGTTAAAGTTCTCTTTGGCCGGGCGCGGTGGCTCAAGCCTGTAATCCCAGCACTTTGGGAGGCCGAGACGGGCGGATCACGAGGTCAGGAGATCGAGACCATCCTGGCTAACACGGTGAAACCCCGTCTCTACTAAAAATACAAAAAACTAGCCGGGCGATGTGGCGGGCGCCTGTAGTCCCAGCTACTCGGGAGGCTGAGGCAGGAGAATGGCGTGAACCC
>NW_022160350.1:0-406 GCF_008728515.1 Papio anubis | reverse complement strand
TCAAGAATACTTTGCCTAGTTTATTTTCGTTCTGGATATTGCGGTTCGTTTTTCCTGTTCAACATTTCCACAGATCTTTAAATAAAAACAGAGCAAGAAACAGGCACCTCGGCCGGGCACGGTGGCTCAAGCCTGTAATCCCAGCACTTTGGGAGGCCGAGACGGGCGGATCACGAGGTCAGGAGATTGAGACCATCCTGGCTAAAATGGTGAAACCCCGTCTCTACTAAAAAATACAAAAAACTAGCCAGGCGAGGTGGTGGGCGCCTGTAGTCCCAACTACTCGGGAGGCTGAGGCAGGAGAATGGCGTGAACCTGTGAGGCGGAGCTTACAGTGAGCGGAGATCCGGCCACTGCACTCCAGCCTGGACGACAGAGTGAGACCCCATCTCAAAAAAAAAAAAAA
>NW_022160349.1:0-406 GCF_008728515.1 Papio anubis | reverse complement strand
AAGAAGAATGTGAATGAGAGATATTTGTGGCCTGCAAAGCCTAATATTTACTGGCTGACCCTTTATACAAAGTTGGCTAACACATTAAAACTACAAACAGGGTCGAGTGCGGTGGCTCACGCCTGTAATTCCCAGCACTCTGGGAGGCCAAGGTGGGTGGATCACCTAAGGTCAGGAGTTCGAGACCAGCCTGGCAAACACGATGAAACCCTATCTCGCCGGGCGCGGTGGCTCACGCCTGTAATCCCAGCACTTTGGGAGGCCGAGGCGGGCGGATCACAAGGTCAGGAGATCGAGACCACGGTGAAACCCCGTCTGTACTAAAAATACAAAAAATTAGCCGGGCGCGGTTGTGGGCGCCTGTAGTCCCAGCTACTCGGGAGGCTGAGGCAGGAGAATGGTTCAC
>NW_022160348.1:0-407 GCF_008728515.1 Papio anubis | reverse complement strand
TTCCTTCCTTCCTTCCTTCCTTCCTTCCTTCCTTCCTTCCTTCTTTTCTCCCTCCCTCCCTACCTGCCTGCCTGCCTTCCTCTCTCTCTCACTCCTTCCGTCCCTCCCTTCCTTTCCTTCCCTCCTTCCCTTCTTTCCTTTCTTCTCTCCCTCCCTCCGTCCCTCCCTTCCTTTCCTTCCCTCCTTCCCTTCTTTCCTTTCTTCTCTCCCTCCCTCCTTTCTTTCCCTTCCTTCCTTCCTTCCTTCTTTCCTTCCTTCTTCCCTTCCTCTCTCTCTCCTTCCCTCTGTCCCTCCCTTCCTTTCTCTCCCTCCCTCACTTCTTTCCTTCCTCCCTCCCTCCTCCCTCTCTCCCTCCCTCCTTTCCTTCCTTCCTTCCTTCCTTCCTTCCTTCCTTCCTTCCTTCCTTC
>NW_022160347.1:0-407 GCF_008728515.1 Papio anubis | reverse complement strand
GGAAGAAAGAGTATCAGAGATTGAAGATCAAATGAATGAAATGAAGCGAGAAGAGAAGTGTAGAGAAACAAGAGTAAAAAGAAATGAACAAAGCCTCCAAGAAATATAAGATTATGTGAAAAGACCAAATCTGTGTCTAATTTGTGTGCCTGAAAGTGATGGGAAAATGGAACCAAGTTGGAAAACACTCTACAGGATATCATCCAGGAGAATTTCCCCAACCTAGTAAGGCAGGCCAACATTCAAATTCAGGAAATACAGAGAACACCACAAAGATACTCCTCGAGAAGAGCAACTCCAAGACACATAATTGTCAGATTCACCAAAGTTGAAATGAAGGAAAAAATCTTAAGGGCAGCCAGAGAGAAAGGTCAGGTTACCCACAAAGGGAAGCCCATCAGACTAAC
>NW_022160346.1:0-407 GCF_008728515.1 Papio anubis | reverse complement strand
GTGGTGTGTATTGTGTGTGTGTTGTGTGTGTGTGTTGATGGAGATGGTGTGTGTGTGTGGTGATGGAGGTGGGGTGTGTTGTGTGTGTGTTGATGGAGATGGTGTGTTGTGTGTGTTGATGGAGGTGGTGTGTGTTGTGTGTTGTGTGTATGTCTCTGTGTGTGTGTGTTGATGGAGGTGGTGTATGTGTGTTGTTGGAGATGGTGTGTGTGTGGGGATGGAGATGGTGGTGTGTGTTCATGGAAATGGTGTGTCCAGAGGCCAAGCAAGTGCCAGAGCCACCCCAGGCCACACCTTCCACTGAAGGCGGCCCCACACCCAGAAGGGTCCTGGCCGGCCATCCCCGGAAAGGTCCTGCAAAGCCCACTCCTGACCCCTCATCCCACACACACGAGAGCACACACACA
>NW_022160345.1:0-408 GCF_008728515.1 Papio anubis | reverse complement strand
GAAAGTCATGGGTAGCTTAATGGGGATGGCATTGAATCTATAAATTATCTTGGGCAGTATAGCCATTTTCACGATATTGATTCTTCCTATCCATGAGCATGGAATGTTTTTCCATTTGTTTGTGTCCTCTTTTATTTCATTGAGGAGTGGTTTGTAGTTCTCCTTGAAGAGGTCCTTTACATCCCTTGTAAGTTGGATTCCTAGGTATTTTATTCTCTTTGAAGCAACTGTGAATGGGAGTTCACTCATGATTTGACTCCCTGTTTGTTTGTTACTGGTGTATAAGAATGCTAGTGATTTTTGCACATTGATTTTGTATTCCGAGACTTTGCTGAAGTTGCTTATCAGCTTAAGGAGATTTTGGGCTGAGATGATGGGGTTTTCTAAATATACAATCATGTCATCTGC
>NW_022160344.1:0-408 GCF_008728515.1 Papio anubis | reverse complement strand
TTTTTTTTTTTTTTTTGAGACAGTCTCACTCTGTCACCCAGGCTGGAGTGCAGTGGCGCAATCTTGGCTCGCTGCAAGCTCTGCCTCCCAGGTTCATGCCATTCTTCTGCCTCAGCCTCCCAAGTAGCCGGGACTACAGGCGTCCGCCACCACGCCCGGCTAATTTTTTATATTTTTAGTAGAGACGGGGTTTCACAGTGTTAGCCAGGATGGTCTCTATCTCCTGACGTCGTGATCCGCCCGTCTGGGCCTCCCAAAGTGCTGGGATTACACCCCTGCGCCCCGCTCCCCGCCTTTTTTTTTTTTTTTTTTTTTTTGGAGACAGAGGCTTGCTCTGTCGCACAGGCTGGAGTGCAGTGGCGTTATTTTGGCTCACTGCAACCTCTGCCTCCCGGGTGCATGCGATTC
>NW_022160343.1:0-408 GCF_008728515.1 Papio anubis | reverse complement strand
CAGGCTGGTCTTGAACTCCTGACCTCAGGTGGTCCACCTGCCTCGGCCTCCCAAAATGCTGGGATTACAGGCGTGAGTCACTGCACCCATTGTCTGTTCTTTTAAAAGTCCATGGCCGGGCGCGGTGGCTCACACCTGTAATATCAGCACTTTGGGAGGCTGAGGTGGACGAATCACAAGGTCAAGAGATCGAGACCATCCTGGCCAGCATGGCGAAACCCTGTCTCTATTAAAAATACAAAAATTAGCTGGGCGTGGTGGCGCATGCTTGAAGTTCCACAGCTACTCGGGAGGCTGAGGCAGGAGAATCACTTGAAACCCTGAGGCGGAGGTTGCAGTGGGCCGAGATTGCGCCACTGCACTCCAGTCTGGTGACAGAGGGAGACTCAGTCTCAAAAAAAAAAAAAA
>NW_022160342.1:0-408 GCF_008728515.1 Papio anubis | reverse complement strand
AAAGAGATCCACGAAATACAGATGTAACTCTGTGAGTGGAAGTCACACATCACAGAACTGTTTATAAGAAAGCTTCCTTCCATATTTCATCTGAGGATATTTCCTTTTTCACCATACCCCTCTATGGGCTTCCAAATATCACTTTGCCAATTCCACAGGAACTGTCTTAGCGGAAGGCTTCTTGAGGGGAAGGCTGTAACTCTGTGAGATGATTTCACAGAACACAAAGAAGTTTCTCAGAAAGCTTCTTTCTCTTTGTTATCGGAGGATATTTCACTTGGCCCTATAGTCTTCAAAGGGAACCGAAATATCTGTTCTCAGATTCTACAGAAATAAGGCTTGCAAAGTGATCCACGAAATACAGATGTAACTCTGTGAGTGGAAGTCACACATCACAGAGCAGTTTCG
>NW_022160341.1:0-409 GCF_008728515.1 Papio anubis | reverse complement strand
AAAAAAAAAAAAAAGAAAAAAATTAGCTTACCTCTAATTTATTCAGTTTTCTTCTGTGTTCACAGGGAAAAATAAGACAAGTTTTCCTTAAATCTGGAGGTAAACTTTTTTTTAGGTTGCATATGTGTTCCTACAAGAGAATTTTCTTTGAAAATAAAATACTGGGCCGGGCGCGGTGGCTCAAGCCTGTAATCCCAGCACTTTGGGAGGCCGAGACGGGCGGATCACGAGGTCAGGAGATCGAGACCATCCTGGCTAACACAGTGAAACCCCGTCTCTACTAAAAAAAAAATACAAAAAACTAGCCGGGCGAGGTGGCGGGCGCCTGTAGTCCCAGCTACTCGGGAGGCTGAGGCAGGAGAATGGCGTAAACCCGGGAGGCGGAGCTTGCAGTGAGCTGAGATCCGGC
>NW_022160340.1:0-25340 GCF_008728515.1 Papio anubis | reverse complement strand
GGGGGGAGGGGGGAGGGATTGCATTGGGAGTTATACCTGATATAAATGACGAGTTGATGGGTGTTGACGAGTTGATGTTTGCAGCACAGCAGCATGGCACAAGTATACACGTGTAACAAACCTGCACGTTATGCACATGTACCCTAGGACTTAAAGTATAATAATAATAAAAAATAAAATTAAAACATACAAACAAACAAACAAACAAACAAACTAGAAAGAAGTTTTCTGAAATCTGCTTTCTAATTTTTGAACTCATCTCACAGAGTTACAATTTCCTTTCATGGAGCAGTTTGTTAACACTGTTTTTGTGAAATCTGAGAAAGGATATTTTGCATCACATTCAAGCCTATGCTGACAAAGGAAGACCCTGAGATAAAAACTTGAAACAAGCTCCCTGAGAAACAACTTTGTGATGAGTGAATTTACCTCACAGGGTTAAGCCTTTCTTTTCAATACACAGTTTGGTAGCACTGTTTTGGTGGGATAGGCAGAGGGATATTTGGGAGTGCATAGAGACCTAAGGTGAAAAAAGAAAGTTCTTCAGGTAAAAACGGCAGATAAACTTTCTAAGAAACTCATTTGTGAGGTTTGCATTCAACTCATAGAGGTAAATATTTCTGTTTGAGGGAGCACTTTGATATCACTGTTTTTGTGGTGTCTGAGAAGGGATATTTGGGAGCACATTGAAGCCTAGTGGAAAAGGACATTTCCTTATATAAAAACCAGAACAAAGCTTTATGAGAAACCACTTTGTAATGTGCTAATTCATCTCACAGTGTTACACGATTAGCAGTTTGGTAGCACTCTTTTTGGGAAATCTGAGAAGGGATATTTTGAATTGCATTGAAGCCTATGGTGACAAACAAAATATCCTCAGATAAAAACTAGGAAGAAGCTTTCTGAGAAAGTTCTTAGTGATGTGTGAATTCATCTCACAGAGTTACACCTTTCTTTTCATGGAGCAGTTTGCCAACACTGTATTTGTGCAATCTGCTAAGGTATTTCTGGGAGTGCATTGAGGCCTATAGTGCAAAAGGAAATGTCCTCAGATAAAAACTAGAAAAAGCTTTCTGAGAAACTGCTTTGTTATGTGTGAATTCATCTCACAGAGTCACAACGTTCTTTTCACTGAGCAGTTTGGTAACAATGTTTTCATGGTATCTTCAATAAGATATTTTGGAGAGCAGTGAAGCCTATGGAAACATAGGAAATATCCTCAGAATAAAACCAAAAAGCAGCTTTCTGAGAAACTGCTTTGGGATGTGTGAATTCATCTCACAGAGTTGCACTGTTCTTTTCATTGATCAGTTTGCTACCACTGTTTTCTTGGAATCTGCAATGGGATATTTTGGAGTGCATTGACGCTTAGGGTGACAAAGGAAATATCCTCCGACAAAACTAGAAACAAGCTTTCTGAGAAACTGCTCATGATTTGTGATTTCATCTCACAGAGTTACATGATTCTTTTCATGCAGCATTTTGGTAGCCCTGTTTATTTGGAATCTGCAGAGGTATATTCAGGAGCTCCCAGAGGCCTATGGTGAAAAAGGAAATAACTTCAGATTAAAAACTAGAGAGAAGCTTTTCGATAAATGGTTTTGTTATATGCATTCATCTGATAGAGTTTAACCTCTTTGTTGATTGAGCAGTTCGCCACTACTGTTTTTATGCTATCTGAGAGGAGATATTTAGGAACACATTGAAGTCTATGGTGAAAAAGGAAATATACTCAGGTTTAAACTAGAAATGAAGCTTTCTTAAAAACTGGTTTGTGAGGGGTTAACTCATCACAGAGATCTCCACCTTTCATTTCATGGAGCAGCTTGCAGCACTGTTTTTGTGGAATCTGCAGAGGGATATTTGGGAGTACATAGAGGCCTAAGGTGAAAAAAGAAAATTCTTCAGGTAAAAACTGGAGAGAAGTTTTCTGAGAAACTGTTTGTGGTGTGTGCGTTCATCTCATAGAGCTAAATGTTTCTGTTGAGGGAGTACTTTGGTATCACTGTTTTTGTGGTGTTTGAGAACGGATAATTGAAAGCGCATTGAAGCCTATGGTAGAAAAGGAAATATCCTCAGATAAAAACTGGAAAGAAGGTTCCTGAGAAACTGTTTTGTGATGGGTCAATTTATCTCACAGAGATACATCATTACTTTCATGGAGCAGTTTGTTAGCACTGTTTTTGTGGAATCTGCAGAGGGATAATTGGGAGCACATAGAGGCCTAAGGTGAACAAAGAAATTTCTTCAGGTAACAACTGGAGAGAACCTTTCAGAGAAACTCCTTTGTGATATGTGCATTCATCTCATAGAGCTAAAAGTTTCTCTTGAGGGAGCACTTGGTATCACTGTTAATGTGGTGTCTGAGAAGGGATAATTGGGAACGCATTGAAGCCTATGGTGGAAAAGGAAATATCCTTATATAAAAGTAGAAAGACGCTTTCTCCAAATCTGATTTGTGAGGTGTTAATTCATGTTACAGAGCTACACGATTATTTTCATGGATCAGTTTAGTAGCACTGTTTATGGGGAATCTGACAAGAGATACTTTGAATCAAATTGAAGTCTATGGTGACAAAGGCAATATCCTCATATAAAAACTAGAAAGATACTTTCTGAGAAAGTTCTTTGTGATGTGTGAATTCATCTCACAGAGATACACCTTTCCCTTCATGGAGTAGTTTGATAACACTGTCTTCGTGGAATCTGCAAAGGGATATCTGGGAGTGCATTGAGGCCCATGGTGAAAAGGGAAATATTCTCAGATAAAAACTAGAAAGAAACTTTCTGAGAAACAGCTTTGTGATGTGTGAATTCAACTCACAGACTTACACCATTCCTTTCATTAGCAGCTTGCTAACAATGTTTTAGTAGAATCTTCAATAGGATAGTTTGGAGTGCATTGAAGCCTCTGGTGACAAAGTAAATATCTTCAGATAAAAACAACAAAGAACATTTTCATTATTCCCTGAACAATACCATATCACAGCCAGCTACATAGAATTTACATTGTATTAGGCATTATAAGGAATCTAAAGATGATTTAAAGTACAAACATAAGGCAAAGATATTCTGGGTTTGGTTCCAGACCAACGCGATAAAGCAAGTATCACAATAAAGCAAAGTCATATAAACTTTTTGGTTTCCCAGTGCATATAAGAGTTATGTTTACTATACTGTAGTCTATTAAGTGTATAATAGCATTATGTCTAAAATAAAATAATACCTGATTTTAAAATAAAAAAAAAAAAAAACAAAGAAGCTTTCTAACAAATTTCTTTGTGATGTGTGCTTTCATCTCACAGAGTTACCCTGTTCTTCTCATTGATCAGTTTGCTAACAGTGTTTTCTTGGAATCTACAACGGGATATTTTGGAGTGCATTGAAGCTTAGGGTGACAAAGAAAATATCCTCAGACAAAAACTGGAAATAAGCTTTTTGACAAACTGCTTTGTGATTTGTGAATTCATCTCACAGAGTTACACGATTCTTTTCAGGGAGCAGTTTGGTAGCACTGTATGGACTCTTCAAAGGGATATTCCGTAGCTCATAGAGGACTATGGTGAAAAAGGAAATAACCTCAGACAAAAACTGGAGAGAAGATTTCAACGAACAGTTTTCTGATGTGTGTATTCGTATTATGGAGTTTAAACTTTTTGTTGATTGAACAGTTCGGCATCATAGTTTTTGTGGTATCTGAGAGGAGATATTTGTGAGCACATTGAAGCCTATGGTGAAAAAGGAAATATCCTCAGATTTAAACTAGAAAGAGGCTTTCTGAGGAACTGTTTTGTGATGGGTGAATTCATCTCACAGAGTTTCAATTTTGTTTCCATTGAGCAATATGGCAACACTATTTTTGTGGAATCTGCAAAGGGGTATTCGGGAGTGCCTGGAGCCCAATGGCAAAAAAGGACATATCTTGAGGTAAAAATTGGAGTGAAGCTTTCTGAGAAACTTCTTTGTGATGTGTGCATTCATCTCGGAGAGCTAAACATTTCTTTTGAGGGAGCACTTTGGCATCACTGTTTGTGTGGGGTCTGAGAAGGGATATTTAGTAGTGCATTGAAGCCTATGGTGGAAAAGGAAATATCCTCAGATAAAAACTAGAAAGAAGCTTGCTGAGAAACTGCTTTGTGATGGGTCAATTTATCACACAGAGTTACATCATTCTTTTCATGGTGCAGTTTGTTAGCACTGTTTTTGTGGAATCAGCAGAGGGATATTTGGCAGTGCATAGAGGCCTAAGGTGAAAAAGAAAATTCTTCAGGTAAAAACTGGACAGAAGGTTTCAGAGAAACTCCTTTGTGATTTTTGCATTCAACTCATAGAGCTATACATTTGTGTTGAGGGATCACTTTCGCAAAATGTTTCTGTGGTGCCTCAGAAGGGATATTTGGAAGCACATTGAAGCCAACAGTGGAAAAGGAAATATTCTCATATAAAAACTAGAAAGAAGTATTCTTCGAAACTGCTTTGTGATGTGTTCATTCATGTCACAGAGTTACATGATTCTTTTCATGGAACAGTTTGGTAGCACTGTTTTCATGGAATCTGCAATGGGATATTTGGGAACGCATTGATGTCTATAGTGAAAAAGAAAATATCCTCAGATAAAAACTAGAAAGAAGCTTTCTCAGAAACTGCTTTCTGGTGTGTGAATTCAACTTACAGATGTACACTATTCTTTGTATTACACAGTTTTCTAACAATGTTTTTGGGGTATCTGCAATAGGATATTTTGGAACACATTGAAGGCTATGGTAACAAAGGAAATATCCTCAGATTTTAAAAAAAGAAGCTTTCTGAGAAACTGCTCTGTGATGTGTGAATTCATCTCACAGAGTCACACTGTTGTTTTCATTGAGCAGTTTACTAACACTCTCTTTTTGGAGTCTGCAATGAGATATTTCTGAGCACACTGAAGCTTATGGTGACAAAGGAAATATTCTCATATAAAAACTAGAAAGAAGCTTTCTCAGAAACCGCTTTGTAATGTGTTAATTCACCTCACAGAGTTCCACGATTCTATTCATGGATTAGTTTGGTAGGACTCTTTTTGGGGAATCTGAGAAGGGATATTTTGGGATATTTTGGATCACAGTAAAGCCTATGGTGACAAGGGAAATATCCTCAGATAGAAACTAGAAGGAAACTTTCTGTGAAAATTCTTCATCATGTGTTAATTCATCTCACAGAGTTACATCTTTCTTTTCATGGAGCAGTTTGCTAACACCGTTTTCATGGAATCTGCAAAGGGATATTTAATAGTGTACCAAGGCCTAGGGTGGAAAAGTAAATATCCTCAGATAAAAACTAGAAAGAAGATTTCTGGGAAACTTCTTGTTGATGGGTGAATTCATCTCCCAGAGTCACACCGGTATTTTCATTGAGAAGTTTGCTAGCACTTTTTTTCATCGAATCAGTGATGGGATATTGCAGAGCACACTGAGGAGTATTAAAAAGAGAAATATCGTCAGATAAAAACTAGAAACAAGCTTTCTGAGAAACAGCTTTGAGGTGAGTGAGTTCATCTAACAAGGTTACACCACACTTTTCATGGAGCAGTTTGCTAACACTGTTTTCGTGTAATCTGCAAAGGGACATTTGGGGGTGCAATGAGGCCTATAGTGAAAAAGAAAATATCCTCAGATAAAAACTAGAAAGAGGTTGTCAGAGAAACTTCTTTGTGATGTTTGATTTCATCTCACAAAGTTACACCTTTCTTTCCCTGGAGCAGTTTGCTATCGCTGTTTTCCTGGAATCTGCAATGGGACCTTTCGGAGCACTTTGAGGCCAATGGTGAAAAAGGAAATAGCCTCAGACAAAAACCAGAAAGAAGCTTTCTAAGAAACTGCTTTATGATGTGCGAAATAATCTCACAGAGTTTCACTGTTCTTTTCATTGTTCTGTTTGCTCTCACTGTTTTCTTGGAATCTTCAGTGGGATATTTCAGAGTGCTTTGAAGCTTGTGGTGACAATGGAAATACCCTCATATAAATCTAGAAAGAAGTTTTCTGAGAAACCATATTGTGATGTGTTAATTCATCTCACAGAATTACATGAATCTTTCCGTGGATCAGTTCAGTAGCACTGTTTTTGGGGAAACTGAGAAGGGATATTTTGGATCACATTGAAGCCTAGTGTGGCAATGGAATTATCCTCAGATAAAAACCAAAAAGAACTGTCTGAGAAACTGCTTTGTGATGTGTGAACGCATCTCACAGAATTACAGTGTTCTTTTACTTGAGCAGTTTGCTAACACTGTTTTCGTGGAATCTGCAACAGGATATTTTGAATTGCATTGAAACTTATGGTGACAAAGGAATATCCCCAGATAAAAAGAAACCTTCTGTGAAACTACTTTGTGCTGCATGATTTCAGCTCAGAGATTTACACCTTTCTTTTCATGAAGAAATGTGTTACCACTTTTTTCATGGAATCTGCAATGGGATAATCAGGAGCACATTGAGGAATATGGTGAAAAAGGAAATATCCTCAGATAAAAACTAGATAGAATATTTCTGAGAAACTGCTTTGTGATGTGTGAATTCCTGTCACAGATTTACATCTTTTTTTTTTTTTTTTTTTTCATGAAGCAGTGGCTAACACTGTTTTCCTCTAATCTGCAAAGGTATATTTGAGAGTGCATTGAGACCTATGGTGATAAAGTAAATATCCTCAAATAAACACGAGAAAGAAACTTTCTGAGAAACTACTGTGAGATTTGTGAATTCATCTCACAGAGTTACACAATTCCTTTCATGGAGCAGTTTAGTAAAACTGTTTTTGGGGAAACTGAGAAGGGATATTTTGGATTGCATTGAAGACTATGGTGACAAAGGAAATATCTTCATATGAAAACTAGAAAGAAGTTTTCTGAGAAACTGCTTTGTGATGTGTGTATTCATCTCACAGAGTAGCACGATTATTTTCTTGGAGCAGTTTGCTGAAACTGTTTTCATGGAATCTGCAATAGGATATTTGGGAGTGCACTGAAGAATATGGTGACAAAGGAAATATCCTCAGACAAAAACCAAAAGGAAACTTTCTGAGAAACTGTTTTCTGATATGTGAATTCATCTCACATATTTACACCTTTCTTTTCATGTAGCAGTTTCCTAACACTATTATCGTGAAATCTGCAAAGAGATATTCCCCAGCAGAGTGAGGTCTGTGGTGAAAAAGGAAATATCCTCAGACAAAAACTAGAAAGAAGCTTTCTGAGAAATTGCTTTATGATGTGTGAATTCATCTCAGAGTTACAATGTTGTTTTCATTGAGCAGTTTGCTAACACTATTTTCTTGGAATCTGCAATTGGATATTTCAGAGCGCATTGAAGCTTATGGTGACAAAGGAAATACCCTCAGATGAAAACCAAAAAGAAGCTTTCTGATAAACTGGTTTGTGATTTGTTATTCATCTAACAGAGTTACATCATTCTTTTCATTGAGCAGTTTGAAAACACTGTATTTGTTTAATCTGCAGTAGAATATTTGGGATCACTTTGAAGCCTATGGTGAAAAAGGAAATATCCTCAGACAAAAACTAGAAATAAGCTTTCTGAGAAACTGCTTTGTGATGTGTGAATTCATCTCATCCAGTTACACTCGTCTCTTCCATGAGCCAGTTGCCAACATTGTTTTCTTGGAAAGTGCAATGTGATATTTTGGAGTGCATTGAAGCTTATGTTGACAAAGGAAATATCCACAGATAAAAACTAGACAGAAGCTTTCTGAGAAACTCTTTTGTGATTTGTGAATTCATCTCACAGGGTTACATGATACGTTCCATGCAGCAGTTTGGTAGCACTGGTTTTGGGTAATTTCAGAATGGATATTTTGGATTTCATGGAAGCCTTTGGTGACATAGGAAATATCCTCAGACAAAAACCAGAAAGAAGCTTTCTGAGAAGCTTCCTTGTGATGTGTGAATTCATCTCACAGAATTACACAATTCTTTTCATAGAGTAGTTTGGAAGCACTGTTTTTGGGGAAACAGAGAAGGGATATTTTGGATTGCATTGAAGACTATGGTGACAAAGGAAATATCTCCAGATAAAAATTAGAACAAACTTTGTGAGAAACTGCTTTGTGATGGATGAATTCATGTCACAGCATTGCACCATTGTTTTCATTGCACTGTTTGATAACACTGTTTTCAGAGAATCTGTGAAGGGATATTTTGGAGCACTTTGAGGCCTACGGTGAAAAAGAAAATATCCTTAGATAAAAACTAGAAAGAACCTTTCTGAGAAACTGCTTTGTGATGTGTGAATTCACCTCACAGAGTTACACTGTTCTTTTCATTGAGCAGTTTGCTAACCGTCTTTTGTTGGAATCTGCAATGGGATATTTTGGAGTGCATTGAAGATTAAGGTGACAAAGGAAATATCTTGAGATAAACCAGAAAGAAGCTTTCTGAGAAATTGATTTGTGATTTGTGAATTCATCTCAAAGAGTTACACGATTCTTTTCATGGAGCAGATTGGTTGCACTGTTTTTGGGGAATCTGAGAAGGGATGTTTTGGATTGCATTGAATCCTACAGTGACAAAGGAAATATACTCAGAAAAAAACTAGAAGAAAGCTTTATGGGAACGTTCTTTTTGATGTGTGAATTCCCCTCACCGAGTTACAGCTTTCTTATCACTGAGCTGATTGTTAACACTGTTTCTGTGGAATCTGCAAAGGGATATATGGAGCACCTTGAGGCCCATGGTAAAACAGGATGTATCATCAGAGAAAAACTAGAAAGAAGGTTTCTAAGAAACTGCTTTTTGATGTGTGAATTCATTTCATAGTGTTACACTGTCCTTTTCGTTGAGAAGTTTCCTAAAACTGTTTTCTTGGAATCGGCAAAGGAATATTTTGGAGCGCATTGAAGCTTAGGGTGACAAAGGAAATATCCTCATATAAAAATTAGAAAGAAGCTTTCTGAGAAACTCCTTTGTGATTTGCGAATTCTTCTCACAGAGTTACACAATTATTTTCATGGATCAGTTTGGTAGCACTGTTATTGGGGTATCTGAGAAGGGACATTTTGGATCGTACCGGAGCCTAGTTTAACAAAGGTTATATCCTCACATACAAACTAGACGCTATCTGAGAAACTTCTTTGTGATGTGTAAATTCACCTCACAGAGTTACACCTTTCTCTTCATGGGGCAGTTGAATAACACTGTTTTCATGGAATCTACAAGGGATATTTGGGAGCAGATTGAAACCTGTGGTGAAAAAGGAAATATTCTCAGATAAAAACTAGAAGGAAGCTTTCTGAGAAACTGCATTGTGATGTGTGAATTCATCCCACACAGTTACACTGTTATTTTCATTGAGCAGTTTGCTAACACTGTTTTCTTGGAATATGCAATGGGATATTTCAGAGAGCATTGAAGTTTATGGTGACAAAGGAAATACCCTCATATAAATATTACAAAGAAGCTTTCTGAGAAACTACTTTGTGATGTGTGAATTCATCTCACAAAATTACACAGTTCTCTTCATTGAACAGTTTCTGAACCCCGTTTTCAGGGAATCTGCAATGAGATACTTCGCAACGCATTGAAGCTTATGGTGAAAGAGGAAGGCACCACAGACAAAAACTATACAGAAGCTTTCTGAGAAACTGCTTTGTAATTTGTGAATTAATCTCACAGAGTTACACAAATGTTTTCATGGAGCAGTTTGGTAGTACTGTTTTTGGGGAAACTGAGAAGGGATAATTTGGATCACCTTGAAGCTTATGGTGACAAAAGGAATACTCCTGAGATAAGAACTAGAAAGAAGTTTTCTGAGAAAGTTCTTTGTGATGTGTGATTTCAACTCACAGTTACACCTTACTTTTCATGGAGCAGTTTGCTAACCCTGATTTCGTGGAATCTGCAAAATGGATATTTGGGAGTGTAATGAGGCCTATAGTGAAAAAAAGACATCCTCAGATAAAAACTAGAAAGAAGCTTTCTGAGAAACTTCTTTGTGATACCTGAATTCATCTCACAGGTTTACACATTTCTTTTCATGGAGCAGTTTGCTAACACTGTTTTCGTGGACTCTGCAAGGGGATATATGGGAGTTCATGAGGCCTATGGTGAAAAACTGAATATCCTCATATGAATACTAGAAAGAAGCTTTCTGAGAAAATAATTTGTGATGAATGAATTCATCTCACAGTGTTACACTGTTCTTTTCATTAAGTAGTTATCTAAAACTGTTTTCTTGGGATCTTCATTGCAATACTTTGGAGCGCATTGAAGTTTAGGGTGCCAAAGGAATTATCCTCAGACAAAAACTAGAAAGAAGTTTTCTGAGAAACCCCTTTGTGATGTGTTAATTCATCTCCCAGAGTTACACAATTCTTTTCAAGGAACAGTATGATAGCACTGTTTTTGGTGAATCTGAGAGAGGGTATTTTGGATCGCATCAAAGCCTATGGTGACAAAGGAAATATCCTCAGATAAAAACAGGATAGAAACTTTCTGAGAAAGTTCTTTGAGATGTGTAAATTCATCTCACAGAGGTACTTCTTTCCTTTCATGGAGTAGTTTGTGTACACTGTTTTCACGGAATCTGCAAAGAGATATTTCGGAGTGCTTTGAAGCCTATGTTGACAAAGGAAAGATCCTCATATAAAAAGTAGAAAAACGGCTTCTGAGAAACTGCTTCATGATGTATGAATTCATCTCATAGAGTTACACCATTCTTTTCATTGAGCAGTTTGCTAACATTATTTTCGTGGAATCTGCACAGGAATATTTGGGACTGCTATCAGACCTATAGTGAAAAACAGAATATCCTCATATAAAAAGTAGAAAGAAGATTTCTGAGGAACTGCATGATGATGTGTGAATTCATTTAAAGATTTACACTGGTCTTTTCTTCGATTAGTTTGTTAACACTGTTTTCTTGGAATCTGCAGTGGGCTATTTTGGAGTGCATTGAAGCTTATAGCGACAGAGGAAGTATGCTAACATAAAAATTAGAAAGATGCTGTCTGAGAAACGGCTTTGTGAAATGTTAACTCATCTCACGGAGTTACACGATTCTTTTCATGGATCAGTTTGGCAGCACTGTTTTTTGGAAATCTGAGAAGGTGTATTTTGGAACACATTGAAGTCTATGGTGGCAGAGGAAATATCCTCAGGCAAAAACTAGATAGAAGCTTTCTGAGAAATTCCTTTGTGATTTGTGAATTCATCTCACAGAGTTACATGATTGTTTTCATGTATCTGTTTGGTGGCACTGTTTATGGGGAATCTGAGAAGGGATATTTTGGACAACATTGAAGCCTATGGTGACAAAGGGAATACCTTCAGATAAAAACTACAAAGAAACTTTCCAAGAAACTTTTTAGTGATGTGTGATTTCATCTCACAGAGTTACAACTTTCTTTTCATGGAGCAGTTCGCTAACACTGTTTTTGTGGAATCTGCGAAGGGATATTTGGGAGCACATTGAGGCCTATGGTGAAAAAGGAAATATCCTCAGATAAAAACTAGACAGAAACTTTCTGAAAAACTGCTTTGTGATGTGATTTCATCTCACAGACTTACACCATTCTTTTCATTGAGCAGTGAGCTGACACTGTTTTTGTGGAATCTCCAAAGGGATATTTTGGAGTGCATCGAAGTCTATGGTGAGAAAGGAAATATCCTCAGAAAAAACTGGAAAGCTTTCTGAGAAGTTGCTTTGTGATGTGAATTTTTCTCAAAGAGTTACAACTTTCTTTTCATTGAGCATTTTGCTAACACTGTTTTAATGGAGTATGCAATAGGATATTTTGGAGGGCATTAAAGCGTATGGTGACAAAGGAAATATCCTAAGACAAAACTAGGAAGAATCTTTCTCAGAAGGAGTTTGTTACAACTGTTTTTGGGCAATCTGAGAAGGGATGTTACGGATCTCATTGAAGCCTATGATGACAAAGGAAAACTCAGATAAAACTAGAAAGAAACTTTCTGAGAACCTGCTTTGTGATGTGTGGATTCATCTCTCAGAGATTTACACCTTTCTTTTCATGGATCAGTTTGCTAGCACTGTTTTCGTGGAATCTGCAAAGGGATATTTGGGAGCACTTTGAGACCTATTGTGAAATATGAAATATCCTCAGATAAAAAGTAGAAAGAAGCTTTCTGAGAAACTGCTTTTTGATGTGTTAATTCATGTCACAGAGTTACCCTGTTCTCCTCATAGAGTAGTTTGCTAACACTGTTTTCTTGAAATCGGGAATGGGATATTATGGAGCGCATTGTGGCTGATGGTGACAAAGGAACTATCCTCAGACAAACACTAGAAAGAAGCTTTCTGAGAAACTGCTTGGTGATTTGTAAATTCATCTCACCGAGTTACATCTTTATTTTCATGGAGCAGTTTGGTAACACTGTTTTTGTGGACTCTGCAAAAGGATATTTTGGAGTGCATTGAGGTCTATGGTGAGAAAGGAAATATCCTCTGAGTAAGACTAGACAGAAGCTTCCTGAGAAAGTGCTTTGTGATGTGCAAATTCATCTCACAGAGTTACACTGTTCTTTTCATTGAGCATTTTTCTAGCACTGTTTTCTTGGAATCTGCAATGGGATATTTCAGAACACATTGGACGTTTTGGTGACAAAGGAAATAACATAATATAAAAACTAGAAGGAACCTTTCTCAAAAACTGCTTAAAGCTGTATTAATTCATCTCACTGAGTTACATAGCTCTTTTCATGGATCAGTTTGGTAGCACTGTTTTTGGTTAATTTAAGAAGGGATATTTTGGATAGCATTGAAACCTAGGGTGACAAAGGAAATATCCCCAGGTAAAAATTTGATATAAGCTTTCTGAGAAAGTTTTTTGTGATATTTGAATTCATCTCACAGAGTTACACCATTCTTTCCATGGTGCAGTTTACTAACACTGTTTCTAAGAATTTGCAAAGGGATATTTGGGAGTGTATTCGGGCAAATATCCTCATATAAACACCAAAAAGAAGTTCTCTGAGAAAATTCTTTGTGATGTATGAATTCATCTCACAGAGTTAAACTGTTCTTCTCATTGAGGAGTTTGTTAACACTGTTTTGTTGGAATCAGCAATGGTGTATTTTGGAGTGCATTGAAGCTTATGGTGACAAAGGAATTATCCCCAGACAAAAACTAGTAAGAAGCTTTCAGAGAAACTGCTTTGTGATTTGTGAATTCATCTCACAGAGTTACACGTTGCTTTTCATCGAGCAGTTTGGTGGCAGTGTTTGGGGGGAATGTGAGAAGGGATATTTTGGATCACATTGAAGCCTATGGTGACAAAGGAAAAACTCAGATAAAAACTAGAAAGGAGCTTTCTGAGAAACTGCCTTGTGATGTGTGGTTTCATCTCACAGATTTACACCTTTCTTTTCATGGAGCAGTTTGCTAACACTGCTTTCGTGGAATCTGCAAAGGGTTATTCCGGAGCACTTTGAGGCCTATAGTGTAAAAGTAAATATCCTCAGATAAAAGCTAGAAAGAAGCATTCTGAGAAACAGTTTTGTGATGTGTGAATTCGTCTTACAGTGCTAGACTGTACTTTTCATCGAGCAGTTTGATAACACTGTTTTTGAGGAATCTGCAATAGGATATTTGGAAGTACATTGAAGCCTATAGTGACAAAGGAAATATCCTCAGATAAAACCAAAAAGAAGCTTTCTGTGAAACTGTTTTGTTATGTGTGAATTCAACTCAAAAGTTTACACCTGTATTTTCATGGAGCCCTTTGTTAGCACTAATTTCCTGGAATGTACAAAGGGATATTCATGAGCACATTGAGGCAAAATGTGAAAAAGAAAATATCCTCAGACAAAAACTACAAAGAAGCTCACTGATAAATTGACTTGTGATTTGTGAGTTCATCCCTCAGAGTTATACGATTCTTTTCATGTAGAAATTTGGTAGCACTGTTTTGGGGAATTTGAGAAGCGATAATTTGGATCACATTGAAGCCTATGGTGACAAAGGAAATACCCTAAGAAAAAGTCGTGAAAGAATCATTCTGAGAAACTTCTTCATGATGTGTGAATTCATCTCATAGGATTACACTGTTCTTTACTTTGAGAAGTTTGCTAACACTTTTTTCATGGAATGTGTGTTGGGATATTCCAGAGCACATTGAAGAATATGATGAAAAAGAAAAAATCCGCAGATAAAAACTGGAACGAAGCTTGCTGAGAAACAACTTTGTGATGCCTGAATTCATCTCACAGAGTTACATAATTCTGTTCATGGAGCAGTTTGGTAGCCCTGTTATTGTTGAATCTGAAAAGAGATATTTTGGTTCGCATTGAAGCCTATGGTGACAAAGGAAATATCCCCAGATAAAAGCTAGAAAAAACTTTCTGAGAAACATTTGGCGATGTGTGAATTCATCTCAAATAGTTACACGATTCTTTTCTTGGAACACTTTGCTAACATTGTTTTTGTGAAATCTGCAAAAGGATATTTGGGTATGCTTTGAAGCCTATGGCGACAATGGAAATATCCTCACATAAAAACTAGAAAGTTTTCTGGGAAAGTTCTTTGTGATGTGTGAATTCATCTCACAGATTTACACCTTTCTTTTCATGGAGCAGTTTGCTAACACTGTTTTCATGGAATCTGGAAAGGGTTAGTTGGGATCACTTTGAGGCCTATGATGACAAAAGAAATATCCTCCGACAAAAATTAGAAAGAAGTTTTCTGAGAAACTGCTTTATAATGTGTGAATTTATCTCACAGAGTTACATTGTTCTTTTCATAGAACACTTTCCTACCACTGTTTTCTTAGAATACGCAATGGGATATTTCGGAGTGCATTGAAGCTTATGGTGACAAAGGAAATATGCTCATATAAAAATCAGAAAGAAGATTTCTCAGAAACTGCTTTGTGATGTGCTAATTACGCTCACTGAGTTACATGATCCTTTTCATGGATCCGTTTGGTAGTAGTGTTTTTGGGGAATCTGCGAAGTGATATTTTGCGGTGCATTGAAGCATATAGGGAAATATCCTCAGATAAAAACTAGAAAGAACCTTTCTGAGAAAGTTCTCTGTGATGTCTGAGTACATCTCACAGAGTTACACCTTTCTTTTCATGCAGGAGTTGCTAACACTGCTTTTGTGGAATCTGCAAAGGGATATTTGGGAGTACATTGACTATTATAGTGAAAAAGAAAATACCCTCACATATTAACAATAAAGAAGCTTTCTGAGAAACTGCTTTGTGATGTGTGAATTCATCTCACTGACTTACACGATTCTTTTCATGGAGCAGGTTGGTAGCACTGTATTTGGGGAATCTGAGAAGGGATATTTTGGATCACAGTGAAGTCTATGTTGACAAAGGAAATATCTTCAGTTTAAAAACTAGATAGAGACTTTCTAAGAAAGTTCTTTGTGATGTGTGAGTTCATCTCACAGAGTTTCACATTTCCTTTCATGGAGCTGTTTGCCAACACTGTTTTCGTGGAATCTGCAAAGGAATATTTGGGAGAGCATGGAAGCCAATGGTGGAAAAGGAAATATCCTGAGATAAAAATTAGAAAGAAGTTTTCTGAGACAATTTCTTTGTGATGGATGAATTCGTCCCACAGAGTTACACCTTTATTTTCTTTGATCAGCTTGGTAGCACTATTTTTATGGAATCTGCAAAGTTATATTTGGGAGCTCCTAGAGGCTTATGGTTAAAAAGTAAATACCTTCAGGTAAAAACTGGAGAGAAGCTTTACAAGAAATGGTTTTGTGATGTGCGTATTCATCTCATAGAGTTTAACCTTTTTTTTCATGGAGCAATTCAGTATCACTGTTTTTGTGGTACCTGAGATGAGTTATTTGGGAGTGCATTGAAGCCTTTGGTAACAGAGGAAATATCTTCAGATAACAACCAAGAAGAAGCTTTCTGTGAAACTGCTTTGTGATGTGTGAATTCATTTCACTGAGTCTTACCGTTTTTTTCATTGAGAAGTTTGCTAATAATTTTTTCTTTTAATCTGCAATGGGATATTCGGGAGTGCATTGAGGAATTATGGTGAAAAGGGAAATATCCTCAGATAAAAACTAGAAAGATATTTCCTGAGAAATATCTTTGTGATATGTGAATTCATCTCCCAGAGTCATACGATTCTTTTCATGGATCAGTTTGGTAGCAGTGTTTTAGGGGAATCTGAGAAGGGATATTTTGGATCACATTGAAGCCTACGGTTGACAAAGGAAATATCCTCAGATGTATACTAGAAAGAAGTTTTCTGAGGAACTCCTTTGTAGTGTGTGAATTCATCATACAGAGTTACACTGTTCAATTTGATCAGTGTGCTAACACTGTTTTGTGGAATTCGAAAGCAGCACATTGGAGCCGCATTGAGACTTATGGTGAAAAAGAAAATGATCTCGCTAAAAAGTAGAATCTTTAGAGAAATCATGATGTGTGAATCTATTTCACAGTATTACACTGTAGTTTTCTACTGAGCAGTTTTACCAACACTGTTTTCTTGGAATCTGCAATGGGATGTTTTGGGGCACATGGAAGCTTATGGTGACGTAGGAAATATCCCTCATAAAAAACTAGAGGGGGGCTGAGCAAGATGGCCGAATAGGAGCAGTCTAGGCCTTCAACTCCCAGCGCGCCACAGAAGACCGGGTGATTTCGGCATTTTCAACTGAGGTACTGGGTTCATCTCACTGGGGAGGCCGGACGATCAGTACTGGTCAGCTGCTGCAGCCCGGACCAGCGAGAGCGAAGCGAGTGGGCGAGGCATTGCCACCTGAAGTCTAAGGGGAAGGGAATCCCTTTCCTAGGCAGGGGAACTGGAGACACACAACACCTGGAGAATCAAAATCCCACCCCAATACCGGGCGCTTAAGCAAACAGGAACAACTAGAGACGTATCCCACACCTGGCCGGTAGTAGGGTCCCACACCTGAGCTCTCCTCATTAAGGTCACAGCAGTCTGTGATCTACCGGGCAAGGCAGCAGCGAAGTCTAGAGGGCTCGGCCATTGCTGAGGCTTAAGTAGGTAAACAAAGCTGCTGGGAAGTTTCGAACTGGGTGGAGAAGCAGCAGCTCAAGGAAACCTGCCTGTCTCTGTAGACTCCACCTCGGGGCAGGGCACAGTAAACAATAACAAAGCAGCAAGGACACCAGCAGACCCAAAACGACTCTGTCTGACAGCTTCTAAAGAGAGCAGTGGATCTCCCAACACGGAGGTTACAGATCTGAGAAGGGACAGACTCCTGCTCAAGCGGGTCCCTGACCCTGAGTAGCCTAACTGGGAGACACATCCCCCATTAGGGCAGTCTGACACCCCACACCTGCCAGGTGGGTGGAGTAACCCCCGAGAGGAAGCTTCCAAAGCAAGAATCAGACAGGTGCCACCTCGCTGTTCAGCAATATCTCTATCTTCTGCAGCCTCTGCTGTTGATACCCAGGCAAACAGGGCCCGGAGTGGACGTCAAGCAATCTCCAACAGATTACAGCTGAGGGTCCTGACTGTTAGAAGGAAAACTATCAAACAGGAAGGGACACTCACACCAAAACCCCATCAGTACATCACCATCATCAAAGACCAGAGGCAGATAAAACCAATGTGCATGGGGAAAGCAGGGTGAAAAAGCTGGAAATGCACCAAAACAAGAGCGCATCTCCCCGCAAGGAGCTTGTGCCTCATCGCCAAAGAACGGATCAAAGCTGGACGGAGAATGACTTGACGAGATGAGAGAAAGGCTTCAGTCCATCAAATCTCTCAGAGCTAAAGGAGGAATTAGCGTACAGAGTGCAAAGAAACTAAAATCTTAAAGTGGAAGAATTGATGGCTAGAGTAATTAATGCAGAGAAGGTCATAAACTAAAATGAAAGAGATGAAACCATGACACGAGAAATACGTGACAAATGCACAAGCTTCAGTAACCCACTCGGACCAACTGAAGAAAGAGTATCAGGGCCATTGAGGATCAAAATGAATGAAATGAAGCTGAAGAGAAACCAAAAGAAAAAGAAGAAAAAGAAAATGAACAAAGCCCTGCAAGAAGTATGGATTATGTAAAAGACCAAATCTACGTCTGATTGGGGTGCCTGAAAGTGAGGGGGGAAATGGAACCGTTGGAAAAACACTCAGGATAATATCATCCAGGGAGAACTTCCCAACCTAGTAGGGCAGGCCAACATTCAAATCCAGGAAATACAGAGAACGCCACAAAGATACCCTCGAAGAGCAACCCAAGACATAATCGCCAGATTCACCAAAGTTGAAATGAAGGGAAAAATCTTAAGGGCAGCCAGAGAGAAAGGTCGGGTTACCCACAAAGGGAAGCCTCCATCAGACTCACAGCAGATCTCTCGGCAGAAACTCAAGCCAGGAAGAGAGTGGGGGCCAATATCTCAACATTCTTAAAGAAAGAATTTTAAAACCCAGAATTTCATATCCAGCCAAACTAAGTTTCATAAGTGAAGAGAAATAAAATCCTTTACAGATAAGCAAATGCTTAGAGATTTTGTCACCACCAGGCTCACCTTACAAGAGACCCTGAAGGAAGTACTAAACATGGAAAGGAACAAACTGGTACCAGCCATCTCTCAAAAACATGCCAAAATGTAAAGACCATCGAGGCTAGGAAGAAACTTCGCATCAACTAACGAGCAAAATAAATCCAGTTAATATCATATTGGCAGGGATCAAGTTCACACATGTCAACCTTAACCTTAAATGTTAAATGGACTAAATGTTCAATTAAGAGACACAGACTGGCAAACTGGATAAAGAGTCAGACCATCAGTCTGCTGTATTCAGGAGACCCATCTCACACTAGAGACATACATAGGCTCAAAATAAAGGGATGGAGGAAGATTTACCGCTAAATGGAGAACAAAAAGCGGGTTTGCAATACTAGTCTCTCGATAAAACAGACTTTAAACCACCAAAGATCAAAAGAGATAAAGAAGGCCATTACATACGATAAAGGGATCAATTCAACAGGAAGATTTAACTATCCTAAATATATATGCACCCAATACAGGAGACCTAGATTCATAAAGCAAGTCCTTAGAGACTTACAAAGAGATCTCTAGACTCCATACAATAATAATGGGAGACTTCAACACTCCACTGTCGAATAACATACATTCTTTCTCTCAGCACCACATCGTACTTATTCCAAAATTCTGTTCACGTAATTGGAAGTAAAGCACTCCTCAGCAAACGTACAAGAACAGGAAACAGTAACAAACTGTCTCTCAGACCACAGTGCACCCAAACCATCCTCAGGACTAAGAAACTCAATCAAACCGCTAACTACATGGAAACTGAACAACCTGCTCCTGAACAGATTAAGTACATCACGAAATGAAGGGCAGAAATAAAGATGTGCTTTGAAACCAATGAGAACAAAGATACAACATAACAGAATCTCTGGGACACATTGAAAGCAGTGTGTAGAGGGAAACTTATAGCACTAAATGCCCACAAGAGAAAGCAGGAAAGATCAAAAATTGACACTCTAACATCGCAATTAAAAGAACTAGAGAAGCAAGAGCTAAACACATTCCAAAGCTAGCAGAAGGCGAGAAATAACTAAGATCAGAGCAGAACTGAAGGAGATAGAGACAAAACCCCTCCAAAAATCAATGAATCCAGGAGTTGGTTTTGAAAAGATCAACAAAATTGACAGACCACTAGCAAGACTACTAATCAAGAAGAAAAGAGAGAAGAATCAGATCGATGCAATTAAAATGATAAAGGGGATATCAACACCGACCCCACAGAAATACAAACCACCATCAGAGAATATTATAAACATCTCTATGCAAATAAACTGGAAAATCTAGAAGAAATGGATAATTTCCTGACACTTACACTCTTCCAAGACTAAACCAGGAACAGCTGAACTCCTGAATAGGTTCAATAGCAGGCTCTGAAACTGGAGGCAACAATTAATAGCCTACCAACCAAAAAAGTCCAGGACCAGGATGGATTCACAGCTGAATTTCACCAGAGGTACAAGGAGGAGTTGTTACTCATTCCTTCTGAAACTACCTCCAATCAATAGAAAAAAGAGGGAATCCTCCCAACTCATTTTATGAGGCCAACATCATCCTTGATACCAAAGCCTGGCAGAGATGGCTATCAAAAAAAAGAGAATTTTAGACCAATATCCCGGATGAACATTGGATGCAAAATCCTCAATAAAATACTGGCAAACCGGATTCAGCAACACATCAAAAAAGCTTATCCACCATGATCAAGGGGCTTCATCCCTGGGATGCAAGGCTGGTTCAACATTCGCAAATCAATAAACATGTCCATATAAACAGAACCAAAGACAAGAACTACATGATTATTTCAATAGATGCAGAAAGCTTTTGACAAAATTCAACAGCCTTTCATGCTAAAACGCTCAATAAATTCGGTATTGATGCAACGTACCTCAAAAATAATAAGAGCTATTTATGACAAACCCACAGCCAATATCATACTGAATGGGCAAAAACTGGAAAAATTCCCTTTGAAAACTGGCACAAGATTGTGGGATGCCCTCTCTCTCACCAATTCTATTCAATATAGTGTTGAAGTTCTGGCTAGCAATTAGGCAAGAGAAAGAAATCAAGGGTATTCAGTTAGAAAGAAGAAGTCAAATTGCTGTCCCTGTTTGCAGATGACATGATTGCTATTTAGAAACCCCATTGTCTCTTCAGCCCAAAATCTCCTCTTTAAGCTGATACAACTTCAGCAAAGTCTCAGGATACAAAATTAATGCAAAAAATCACAAGCATTCTTATACACCAGTAACAGACAAACAGAGAAATCATCATGAATGAACTTCCATTCACAATTGCTTCAAAGAGAATAAATACCTAGGAACTAACCAAGGGATGTAAAGGACCCTTCAAGGAGAACTACAAACCACTGCTCAGTGAAATCAAAGAGGACACAAACAAATGGAAGAAGATACCATGCTCATGATTAGGAAGAATCATTATCGTGAAAATGGCCATACTTTCGCCCAAGGTAATTTATAGATTCAATGCCATCCCCATCGCTTTTTCTACCAATGAGTTTCTTCACAGAATTGGAAAAACTGCTTTAAAGTTCATGGAACCAAAAAGAGCCCGCATCTCAAGACAATCCTAAGTCAAAAGAACAAAGCTGGAGGCATCACGCTACCTGACTTCAAACTATACTACATACAGTAACTAAAACAGCATGGTACTTGTACCAAAACAGAGATATAGACCAATGCAACAGAACAGAGTCCTCAGAAATAATACCACATCTACAGCCATCTGGATCTTTGACAAACCTGAGAGAGAAACAAGCAAAATGGGGAAAAGGATTCCCTATTTAATAAATGGTGCTGGGAAATTGGCTAGCCATAAGTAGAAAGCTGAAACTGATCCTTTCCTTACTCCTTATACCAAAATTAATTCAAGATGGATTAGGACACTTAAATGTTAGACCTAATACCATAAAAATCCTAGAGGAAAACCTAGGTGGCACCATTCAGACATAGGCATGGGCAAAAGATCATGTCTAAAACACCAAAAGCAACGGCAGCAAAAAGCCAAATTGACAAATGGGATCTCATTAAACTAAAGAGCTTCTGCACAGCAAAAAGAAACTACCATCAGAGTGAACAGGCAGCAACCTACAGAATGTGGGAGAAAATTTTGCAATCTACTCATCTGACAGCATAATATCCAGAACCTACAAAGAACTCAAACAAATTTACAAGAAAAAAAAACAAACAACCCTTACTCAAAAGTGGGCAAAGTTGATATGAATAGATATTTCAAAAGAAGACACATTCATACAGCCAACAAAACACATGAAAAAATGCTCATCATCACTGGCCATCAGGAGAAATGCAAATCAAAAACCACACACGAGATACCATCTCACACACCAGTTAGAATGGCGATCATTAAAAGTCAGGAAACAACAACAGGTGCTGGAGAGGATGTGAGAAATAGGAACACTTTACACTGTTGGTGGATTGTAAATTAGTTCAAATCCATTATGGAAAACAGTAATGGCGATTCCTCAAGGATCTAGAACTAGAGCAAAATTATATGACCCAGCCATTCCATTACTGGGTATATACCAAAGGATTATAAATTATGCTGCTATAAAAGACACATGCACAATGCATGTTTATTGCAGCACTATTCACAATAGCAAAGACTTGAATCAACCCAATGTCCATCAAGTGACAGATTGATTAAGAAAAATGTGGCACATATACTCCATGGAATACTACGCAGCCATAAAAGGATGAGAGTTTGTGTCCTTGTAGGACATGGATGCAGCTGAATCCATCATCTAGCAACCATCACAAGAACAGAAAACCAAACAATCGCGATGTCTTCACCATAGGTGGGAACTGAACAATGAGATCACTCTTGGACTCCTCGAAGGGGAAAACATCAAGCACAATCAGCCTATCAAGTGGGGAGGGGGAGGGGGGAGGGATTGCACTGGGAGTTATACCTGATGTAAATGACGAGCTGATGGGTGCAGCACAATCAACAAGGCACAAGTATACATATGTAACAAACCTGCACGTTATGCACATGTACCCTACAACTTACAGTATAATAATAATAAATAAATTTAAAAAAAAAACTAGAAAGAAGCTTTCTGAGAAACTACTTTGTGATGTGTTAATTCAACTCACAGAGTTACACGATCCTTTTCATGGATCAGTTTGGTAACAGTGTTTTTGCGGACTCTGAGAACTGATATTTTGAGTCGCATTGAAGCCTATGGTGACAAAGGAAACATTCTAAGATAACAACAGAATGAATCTTTTTGAGAAAGTTCTTTGTGATGTGTGTATTCATCTCAGAAAGTTACACGTTTCTTTTCATGGAGCAGTTTGTTATCACTGTTTTCATATAATCTGCAATGGAATATTCTGGAGTGCATTGAGGCCTATAGTGAAAAAGTAAATATCCTCATGTAAAAACTAGAAGGAAGCTTTCTGAGATACAGCTTTGTGATGTGTGAATTCATCCTACAAAGTTACACCATTCTTTTCATTGAACAGTTTGATAACACTGATTTCATGGTATCTGCAATAGGGTATTTCAGAGGGCATTGACACCTATGGTGACAAAGGAAATATCCTCAGATAAAAACCAAAAAGAAGCTTTCTGTGAAACTTCTCTTTGATGTGTGAATTCATCTCAACGAGTAACACCCTTCTTTTCATTGGGAAGTGTGCTAACACTATTTCCGTTTAATCTGAAATTGAATATTCAGGAGTGCATTGAAGAATATGGTGAAAAAGTAAATATCCTCAGACGAAAACTAGAAACAAGCTTTCTGAGAAACTGTTTTGTGATGTGTGAATTAATCTCACAGAGTTACACTGTCCTTTGCTTTGAGCAGTTTACTTACACTGTTTTCTTGGAATCTGAAATCCGATATTTCTGAGCACTTTGAAGTTCATGGTGATGAAGCAAATATCCTCATATAAAAACTAGAAAGAAGCTTTCTGATAATCCGCTTTTTATGTGTTAATTCATCTCACACAGTTACACAATTGCTTTCATGGAGCAGATTGGTAGCACTGTTTTTGGTGCATCTCAGAAGGGATATTTTGGATCGCTTTGAAACCTATGGTGAAAAAGGAAATATCCTCAGATGAAAACTAGAAAGAAACCTTCTGAGAAAGCTCTTTGTGATATATGAACTCATCTCACTGAGATACACCTTTATTTTCATGGACCGTTAGCTAACACTGTTTTCATGGAATCTGCAAAGGGATATTTGGGAGCACTTTGGGACCTATAGTGAAAAAGGAAATATCCTCAGATGAAAACTAGAAAAAAGCTTTAGAGAAATTGCTTTGTGATGGGTGGATTCATCTCACAGAGTTACACCTTTCTTTTCATAGAGCAGTTTGGTAGCACTCTTTCCAGAGAATCTCCAAAGGGATTTTCTGGAGCTCATAGAAGCCTATGGTGAAAAAGGAAACATCTTCAGATAAAAACTGGAGAGAAGGATTTGAGAAACTGTTTTGTGAGCTGTATCTTCATCTCATAGAGATAAACCATTTTGTTGATTGAGCAGTTTTTCATCACTGTTTTTGTGGTGTCTGGGAAGCGATAGTTGAGAGCGCATTGAGGCTGATGGTGGAAAAGTAAATATGCAAAGATGAAAACTAGAAAGGAGTTTTCTGAGAGATTTATTTGTACTGGGTGAATTGATCTCCCAGAGATAAATCATTCTTTTCTTTGAGCAGTTTGGTAACCCTGGTTTTATGTTATGTACAAAGGGATATTCAGAGCACAGAGAAGTCTATGGTGATAATGGAAATACCCTCAGATAAAACTAGAATGAAGCTTTCTGAGAGACTGTTTTGTGATGGGAGAATTCATCTCACCGAGTTAAATCTTTGTTTTCATTGAGCAGCTTGTTAGCAATCTTTTCGTAGAATATGCAAGGGATATTTGGGAGTAGATAGAGACCAACGTTGAAAAAAGAAATATCTTCAGGTAAAAACACAGGAGAAAGTTCCTGAAAACTACTTTGTGATGTGATCATTCATCTCATAGAGGTAAAACTTTCTGTTGAGAGAGCAGTTTGGCATCACTGTTTTTGTGGTGTCTGAGAAGGGATACTTTGGAGCGCATGGAAGCCGATAGTGGAAAAGGAAATATCCTCAGTTAAAAACTAGAAAGAAACTTAATGAGAAAGTTCCTTGTGATGCCTGAATTCATCTCACACAGTAATCCCTTTCTTTTCATGGAGCACTTCCCTAACACTGTTTTCATGGAATCTGCAATGTTATAATACCGAGCACATTGAGGCCTATAGTGAAAAAGGAAATATTCTTAGATAAAAACTAGCAAGAACCTTTCTGAGAAACTGTATTGTCATGTGTGAATTCATCTCACACAGTTACACTTTCTTTTTCATGGAGCAGTTTGCTAACACGGGTTTTGTGGCATCTGCAATGTGATATTTGGGAGCACATTGAAGCCTATAGTTAAACTGGATCCTTTCCTTACTCCTTATACGAAAATTAATTCAAGATGGAACAGCGCCATTTGTTGACAATGCACTATGCGCTGTGGTTTATAATAAAATATTACATGGGTGCAAAAGTAATTGCAGGTTTTGCCACTGAAGGTGATGGCAAAAACCTCAATTACTTTTGCACCAACCTATAATTAAACAGAATAATCTCTGATAGTAATGTATGAAGAAAATTAAAAATGAAGGATGAGGTTGAAGTGACTTGGTGAACATGTAACACTAAGTCTAAGAACATGTCTGAATATTCTCCTCGAACATGAAGTGCAGTTAAAGCATCGTTCTCCTTCAGCCCCATCACTGCTTATCCATCTTAACATATCTGCT
>NW_022160339.1:0-409 GCF_008728515.1 Papio anubis | reverse complement strand
ATGGTGGTGCATGCCTGTGGTCCCAGCTACTCAGGAGGCTGAGGCAGGAGGATCACACTAACCTAGGAGATGGAGGCTGCAGTAAGCTGAGATTGAGCCATTGCACTCCAACCTGGGCGAAAGAGCCAGACCCTGTCTCAAACCACCCCTTGCCCCTACAGAAAAATAAAAAACGAAAATTATCTCATAGTCCTGATATCATCTCTACAGTTGAAATCTAACTCAAAGATATTTTCGGCATCTCTTGACCCTGTTACTTGTAGTTTAATTCATAAACTTGGAATCAGTCATTCAGAAAACACTCAGGCCGGGCGCGGTGGCTCACGCCTGTAATCCCAGCACTTTGGGAGGCCGAGGCGGGCGGATCACAAGGTCAGGAGATCGAGACCATGGTGAAACCCCGTCTCTA
>NW_022160338.1:0-410 GCF_008728515.1 Papio anubis | reverse complement strand
AAAAAGCAGTTTCACCAGCAGCAGGTTTTCTCCTTTTCATCTGGGGATGTTCAGTTTCACTATAAGCCACAAAGGGCTCCCAAATGTCCCTTCGAAGATTCTGCAAAGAACTGCTTCCAATCGGCCGCGTGCAGCGGCTCACGCCTGTCATCCCAGCATTTTGGGAGGCAGAGGCGGGTGGATCACCTGAGGTCAGGAGTTCGAGACCAGCCTGGCCAAAACGGTGAAACCCCATCTCTACCAAGAACACAAAAAATTAGGCGGGCTTGGTAGCGGGTGCCTGTAATCCCAACTACTTGGGAGGCTGAGGCAGGAGAATCCCTTCAACTGGAAGGCAGAGGTTGCAGTGAGCCGAGATGGTGTCACTGCACTCCAGCCTGGGGGACAGAGTCTCACTCTGTCCCCCAGGC
>NW_022160337.1:0-410 GCF_008728515.1 Papio anubis | reverse complement strand
GAGGGAGGGAGGGAGGGAGGGAGGGAGGGAGGGAGGGAGGGAGGGAAAGGAAGGAAGAAGGAAGGAAGGAAGGAAGGAAGGAAGGAAGGAAGGAAGGAAGGAAAGAAGGAAGGAGGAAGGAAGGAAGGAAGGAAGGAAGGAAGGAAGGAAGGAAGGAAGAAGGAAGGAAGGAAGGAAGGAAGGAAAGAGAGAGAGAGAGAGACAGAGGGAGGGAGGGAGGGAAGGAGGGAGGGAGGGAAGAAGGAAAGAAAGGAAGGAAGGAAGGAAGGAAGGAAGGAAGGAAGGAAGGAAGGAAGGAAGGAGGGAGGGAGGGAAGGAAGGAAGGAGGGAGGGAAGGAAGGAAGGAAGGAAGGAAGGAAGGAGGGAAGGAAGGAAGGAAGGAAGGAAGGAAGGAAGGAAGGAAGGAAGGA
>NW_022160336.1:0-410 GCF_008728515.1 Papio anubis | reverse complement strand
TGCCTTCTCTTGGATCATGGCAACACTGGGCTGTGGTGGAGGCTCTACGGCCCACCTTGATTAATCCTGCCCTCTTCAGTTTGCTGGAAACCCCTCCTGGCCGCCTCACACATTGGCCTCTGAGGGCATTTTTTTCTTTCTTTCTTCCTTCCTTCCTTCCTTCCTTCCTTCCTTCCTTCCTTCCTTCCTTCCTTCCTTCCTTCCTTCCTTCCTTCTTTCCTTCTTTCTTTCTTTCTTTTCTTCTTTCTTTCTTTCCCTTCCTTCCTTCCTTCCTTCCTTCCTTCCTTCTTTCTTTCTTTTCTTCTTTCTTTCTTTCCCTTCCTTCCTTCCTTCCTTCCTTCCTTCCTTCCTTCCTTCCTTCCTTCCTTCCTTCCTTCCTTCCTTCCTTCCTTCCTTCCTTCCTTCCTTCC
>NW_022160335.1:0-410 GCF_008728515.1 Papio anubis | reverse complement strand
GACTGTCATCATGTCCATCACTATCACCACTGACACCACCATCACCATCACCACCTTCACCGCCATTACCACCACCACCATCACCATCACCATCGCCACCTCCATCACTATCACCACTGCCACAACCACCATCACCATCACCACCTTCACCACCATTACCACCACCATGACCATTGCCACTTCCATCATTATCACTGCTGCCACCACCACCATCACCATCATCACCTCTGTCACTATCACCACTGCCACTACCACCATCACCATCACCACCTCCATCACCATTACCACCACCATCACCACCTCCATCACTATCACCACTGCCACTGCCACCATCACCATTACCACCACCACCACCACCGCCATGACTGTCATCACCTCTATCACTATCACCACTGCCACCACCATCACCA
>NW_022160334.1:0-411 GCF_008728515.1 Papio anubis | reverse complement strand
AATTGCCAGATTCACCAAAGTTGAAATGAAGGGAAAAATCTTAAGGGCAGCCAGAGAGAAAGGTCGGGATACACACAAAGGGAAGCCCATCAGACTAACAGCAGATCTCTCGGCAGAAACTCTCCAAGCCAGAAGAGAGTGGAGGCCAATATTCAACATTCTTAAAGAAAAGAACTTTCAACTCAGAATTTCATAAGTGAAGGAGAATTAAAATCCTTTACAGAGAAGCAAATGCTTGGAGATTTTGTCACTATTAGGCCTGCCTTACAAGAGTCCCTGAGGGAAGCACTCAACATGGAAAGTAACAACCGATACCAGCCATTGCAAAAACATGCCAAAATGTAAAGACCATCGATGCTAGGAAGAAACTGCATCAACTAATGAGCAAAATAACCAGTTAATATCATAATG
>NW_022160333.1:0-411 GCF_008728515.1 Papio anubis | reverse complement strand
TCTGTAATCCCAGCACTTTGGGAGGCTGAGGTGGGCGGATCACAAGGTCAGGAGATCAAGACCATCCTGGCTAACACGGTGAAACCCTGTCTCTACTAAAAATAAAAAAAATTAGCAGGGCATGGTGGCGGGTGCCTGTAGTCCCAGCTACTCGGGAGGCTGAGGCAGGAAAATGGCAGGAACCTGGGAGGAGGAGCTTGCAGTGAGCCGAGATTGCACCACTACACTCCAGCCTGGGCGACAGAGGGAGATTCTGTCTCAAAAAATATATATATATACACACATATATATATATTAGTGGCCCAGGTGCAGTGGCTAATGCCTGTAATCCCAACACTTTGGGAGAGTGAGGTGGGAGAATCGGTTGAGCTCAGGAGTTCAAGACCAGCCTGGGCAACATAGTGAGACCTT
>NW_022160332.1:0-411 GCF_008728515.1 Papio anubis | reverse complement strand
CACAGGCCTGAATGTGTCTCCGAACGTCCCTTCGCGAATCCGTGTATGACGAGTATCCATCCGTCTATGACGCAGTATCAACACTCTGACGAGTGGAATGCACACGTCACGAAGGAGCTCCTCGTAAATCTTCTCTCCAGTACCTATCGGAAGATATTTCCGTCTTCACCGTAAGCCTCAGGGCGCTCCCAAGTATCCCTTAGCTGTCTCACCTAAAACAGTGTTAGAATACTGCTCAATGCAAACAGAAGCTTAACTGTGAGAATGCAATTCACGTGACCTAGAACAGTTTCACAGAAAGTTTCCTTCTGGTTTTTATCAGAGGGTATTCCTTTTTCAGCATATTCTTAAAACCGTTCCCAAATATCCTGTCTCAGGTTCCACAGAAACAGTGATTTCAAACTGCTCAAT
>NW_022160331.1:0-411 GCF_008728515.1 Papio anubis | reverse complement strand
GTGGAATGAAGGACCGGGTGTAGTGGAATGAAGGACCCGGTGTAGGTAGAATGAAGGACCGGGTGTAGGTAGAATGAAGGACCGGGTGTAGTGGAAGGAAGGACCGGGTGTCGGTGGAAGGAAGGACCGGGTGTAGGTGGAACGAAGGACCGGGTGTAGTGGAACGAAGGACCGGGTGTGTAGTGGAACGAAGGACCGGGTGTAGTGGAATGAAGGACCGGGTGTAGGTAGAATGAAGGACCGGGTATAGGTAGAATGAAGGACCGGGTGTAGGTAGAATGAAGGACCGGGTGTATGGAATGAAGGACCGGGTGTAGGTGGAAGGAAGGACCGGGTGTAGTGGAAGGAAGGACCGGGTGTAGGTGGAAGGAAGGACCGGGTGTAGGTGGAACAAAGGACCGGGTGTAGTGG
>NW_022160330.1:0-412 GCF_008728515.1 Papio anubis | reverse complement strand
ACTTCCATCATCACCACCATCAACATTTATCTTTCATCACCACCATCATCATCACCATTACAACCATCACCTACCCCTTTATTATCACCACCATCACCATCATCACAACCACCACCTACCCCTTTATTATCACCACCATCACCATCATCACAACCACCACCTACCCCTTTATCACCACCATCACCATCATCACAACCATCACAACCACCACCTGCCCCTTTACCATCACTACCATCACCACCACTGCCACCTTGTCCTTCCCCATCCTTACCACCATCACCATCGCTATCATCATCACTTCCATCATCACCACCATCAACATTTATCTTTCATCACCACCATCATCATCACTATCATCATCACTTCCATCATCATCACCATCATCATCACCATTACAACCACCACCTGCCCC